>NW_007379842.1:8910-38988 GCF_000475195.1 Diaphorina citri
TGATTGGCTGACAGGCGTGACCAGATTCATCCAATGAGAAGTTGGGAGGGCACAGACATTCGAACTTGAGATCCCTGTAGTCAAACTGACAAACATGATTGCAGTGGCCGTTGTTCACTCGGCACTGGTCCAGGACCACTGGAAATTAAGCAATAGATTTATTAGATTTATTTTAAAATATAAATTTTCAAAGACAATTGAGATTCGACATTCAACTAAAGAAAGTTTGGTGAGCTTTCGGGAATACTCAGATTCCCATCGTCAGACCAAGATCGCGAGAGAGGTGTTGACTCTACGAGCGCTGGATGTCGAATCTCAATTGTCTTTGAAAATTTATATTTTAAAATAAATCTAATAAATCTATTGCTTAATTTCCAGTGGTCCTGGACCAGTGCCGAGTGAACAACGGCCACTGCAATCATGTTTGTCAGTTTGACTACAGGGATCTCAAGTTCGAATGTCTGTGCCCTCCCAACTTCTCATTGGATGAATCTGGTCACGCCTGTCAGCCAATCAATGGTGAGTATTTTGTCATCTGGATGCTAGATACAGTCGAACCTGGATACAAAAGAAAATTTTCTGGGCCCTCCATTTTCGAGTCAAAAACCTAGATAGGTAGGTATGAAGAAAAAGAATTATATTAAAGAATCACGGATAGTCCAGTGGTAACGCGCTTGCTTGCCATGCAGAAGGTCCCGGGTTCGAATCCCACCATCGACAAAAATTGTACTCATTTTTCGATTGCAAATATTTCAACGGGTTACTTTCTGGTGTTCTCGTGTTGACCCAGCACCTAAATGGGGAGTATTGTGCCTCTTCTCACCCATCTGATGAGAGGCATACTACGGGATGGGCATGCTACGACACAGACCACATGCTTAGTTGTTTCATTGCTACGAAATAAAAACGGCGGTGAAACACTCCTTTTTTATTAAAAAAAAAAAAAAAAAAAATGCCAGGAAGTAAAAAACGGTGGTAAAACACTCATGTTAAATGAAAACCCCTATTGTCTTACCTGATTATCCAGCTTCTGAATAGCGCTAGTCAGTCGGGTGAGTATGTTGAGGCCCCCTCCGCTGCCCCATTGGTGGGCGGGGCCCCTATCATACTGGGCCAGGAAACTGGAGGCGCGCTCTCGCACCCAGGCGCGGGCCTTCTCCTTGTTGCCCGCGCTCAGATTCGAACTGCTCGCGCATTTGGCCAGTGCTGCCGAGTCCTGAAAACACGAGAAGAGGTGAAAGGTAGAAACACACTACCATCACGTCACGTGAAGGCTTAGGGAGTCAGAGATAATTTTATAGGTATTGTTTTTTATGCTTTAACTATATTTATGACTCTTGTGGAGCCTTCGTTTTAGCTTTTGAGAGTAAATATGTGCATAAGAAAAGAAATGAGACCAAGAAAACAGGACCATATCCCCAGGATTTTATTGAAGGGGGAGGGGGGATGCTACAAATTTTCGTGTTTATTGAGGGGTCTCAGGGGAGGAGCAAAATGAAAACCCGAGGCAGGGGAGCCCCCTCCAGCTAAATAGAAATACGGCCCCGGAAAATTAATAGTTATATTATTTGTGTAAAGAAAAAAAAAGCAATACAATGAATACCCTTTAGGCCGTGTTCCCACTCACCTTATGATAAGCCCGTTCATTCGACCGTCCCCATCGGGCGGGATTCAGCGAGGCCAAAAAGTTCGTCGTCGCCCCGGCAAACTTTGACCGGGAGCTACTCCTCGTTCCCATATGGCCGCTACTGGAAGAGGCCTGCGAGCCGGCCTTCGAGAACAGATCGTGCATGGATAGCGAGGCCGAGGAGGGGCCGCGGGAAGGGCCGCTACTGGAGGAGGCCACAGAGAAGGGAAGGGAGGAGGAGGTGGAGGTGGACGTGTCCTGTTTGGACTTGCGAGAGGAAGAGGAGCGGTTCTTGGAGGTGCGCTTCCGCTTGAGCACGTCGGAGAGACGGATCTGTGGAGGAGAAAAGAACGAGAAATGGTTTCATTTAGATCACACTAGGTTTCGATTCCCGGCGAGGTCGAAGTTTTTTTCGGGTCTGTGCTTGGTGTTCAGCCTCGTGAAGACAAATTAATAGATATTCTAATCGAATAGCGACCAGTGGCGACATTACCAGTGTAAAAAGATGATTGAGGTGAGGATACTTTGCTGGGCGCAGCGGCGGCTGTGTTGGCGGAATTGGCGGCACTGGTAGCCAGATGACCGCCGGTATTATTAAATCTTACCTGAGGTGAGGATACTTTGCTGGGCGCAGCGGCGGCTGTGTTGGCGGAGCTACCTTCAGGCACACACTCCATTTGTCAAGACTCAAGAATACAGGGTTTATCTTGCCCTTGGGATCAATTTAATTTGAAGAAACCATTTACTGGTACTTCGACCATTATCAAATCAAATCTCAATTTCTTTGGGGGTAAAGTTCTCAACTTCTTTAGGGTCCACAAAAAGTTGTGAAAAAGTAGAGGCTTAATAACACGATCTATTAGGTTTGAAACACTAGAACTCACTAATTGGGCTCAGGTAGCTATGTCATACTTGGGAGAGAATACGTAGTTTACAAAACACAGATTTGGAGAGAACTCGTTGTACTCTACCTGAACGAAAATTGGGTCGGGAGAGAACTCGGTGACGTCCGCTTTTCACAACTTTTTGTGGATATCACAGCAGTACTAAGTGCCTCCTTTGCAATTATTTTCCTTCTTTCAATAATCTTTTTACACTGTTGATGCCGCCACTGGTCGCCACTCGATTAAAGTAGCGACTTATTGGTCCTCACGAGGCTGAGTGCACCCGAACTTTAAACACAGAGGCGAAAAAACTCCAACCCCGCTGGGAATCGAACCCAGGACCTTCGGTGTGCAAGCCTAATGTAATACCCACTCGGCCATGGAGGTTTTCTTCAGACCCGAATGTTAAACTTTTTTTTTTTTTTTTTTTTTTTTTTTTTTAAAAATTTTAACGGTGTTGTTATCCTCGGAGTTAAGGGGACCGCCACTGGTCGAGTTGAAACCAGATGAGGACATACGGAGGTCGGTGGGACTTCGGAGATTAACTGGAAAAAGAAGAACAAGAGAGAATTGAAAAAATATTTCAGAAAAGACAACTTCCTTCTAAAACTTTTCTTTCATTTCACCTTCAAATAAGAAGGGCATAAAAAACTTTTACTCTTCACAGGGAGTAAAAGTTTCTACAGCCAGCCTAATTAGGTAGCTTAGTTGGTAGCGCGTCTGCCCTATAAGCGCTAGGCCGCGGGTTCGATTCCCACCCGGGGCGGATATTATCCTGAACGGATAATGTTCGTTCTCAGAACGGCTGGCTTTCTCCTATATAGTCTTCCTTCTCTCTTCGATTTCGGGACGATAAGACCTAACTGTAAGTTACAGTTCCCTCTGTCAAACCTCTTAAAAAAAAATGTTGAGTTTCTAATGAATCACTGATTTGATTACCACTACACCACCAAAAAAGGTTCTTTTTTTAACCGTGGGAATCGAACCCGCGGACCACCTCAAGTTAGGGTGACTCACCACTAGTATCACTGTTGAAAGAAGCGGACAGGTTGACGTGGAAACTATTGGACGTGCCAGGGGAGGACGAGTGTAGGGGGTCCATACTGGAGGAGGAGGGGGTACCAGGGCCGGACGGTGGGTGTTTGGGAGGCGACGCGCCCAGGGTGGTGCTCGGGTCCGCCAGCTGTTTGATTTGATGCATCACGCCTGGACAGGGGAGCAAAGAGAAGAGGTTTTTTTTAAGATGAGTGTTTCATCGCCGTCTTTATTTTGTAGCAATAAAACAACTGCTAGATTACTCATGTGGTCTGTGTCGTAGCATGCCCATCCCGTAGTATACTCCTCATCAGATGGGCGAGAGAAGAGACACAATGCTTCTCATTTACATAGATAGATGCTGTGTCAACACGAGAACACCAGAAAGTAAACAATAGGCCATTTTTTCAAATAGTAAAAAAAAAAAACACATCTTTTGCATTACTTCAAGGAACATTCTTTTGCATCTATTAAAAAGATTAATTGGAAGATTGGATTTGTGTAACTCTACACGATGGAGCAATCTGATTGGCTGAAAAGTTTGAAATCAACCAATCAGATTCTGGTCAGAGGCCATAGGTATTTTCAAATTTGCATTGGCAATTTCGTCACTAATCATATTTTCATAATAAACTTTGAAAACGGGATACCTGACATGGTATCCCGTTTTCACTAATTATTACTAAAATAAGAAGAGAATAAGTCTTCACTTGACTAAATAAACGAATTTATTGATGGAAAAGAGTCAACATGTTTCAACATCTCATGATGCCATCCTCAGGACTAAATTGAAAAATTGTAATGAATGTTGTTGACTCTTCCATTTTTTCCTCTCTTTCAGGACATGTTGACTCTTTTCCACCAATAAATTCGTTTATTTAGTCAAGTGAAGACTTATTCTCTTCTTATTTTAGCATATTTTCATGTCAAACTTACCTTCTCGAGTGAAGTGAACTTCAAACACGTGTGGTAATTTCTGCATCAATATCTCGGCCATCTGTATTGTCGACTGAACCGTCCACACTGCCTCGACAACATAGATTTACCTCGTCGATAGCCGACCGGTCGACAATGTTTGGATACACCTTTAGATGTTCATCCAGATAGTTTCTTTTAGCCTAATCTAGGGATTTAAGAACTTTTTTGTTATGGACGCAAGCTCGAGGTTTTTACTCACCTTGGTTACTAGGATAGGTTGGAAGCGAGCTAGCGTGCGATACACATCAGGGGCGATACACACGAGATCGGATAGGTTGAGTGTAGACTCCTGACCCAGGAGCCACTTGTAGAACGTAACGCACAGGGGCAGGTCCAGCTGAGGAGGAGAAGAATAAGTTAGTATACAAAGTACCAACGATTTCACCAATGACCTAATGAAAGATTTCACTAATGGGAGAATTTCCAATGATCCAAAAGGACTATTTAAGTGTCCAAACAGAAGTTTTTAAAAACTCCTCCTTTTCGGATGATTAAACATTCTCCCATTAGTTAAATCTCTCATTAGGTCATTGGTGAAATCCGGCATCAGTGTCTGTAGATTCGTATAAGCTTAACCCGACTTTTAAGGACTGTTGGCCAGCCTAGTTAGCTTAGTTGGTAGTGCGTCTGCCTTGTAAGCGCTAGGCCGCGGGGCAAAAGCTCAAGGGAAAAAATAGTAAAAAAAAAACCACTCACCATTCGCGAGTCCATCACAGCCTTCGCCATAAACTTCCCGAGGAATCTAAACTTAGACTTGAGCTTCACCAAGTGGGAGAGCTTGGTGTTCTTCGCTATGGGGGCGGGATACAGCCCATGTACTGTGGTCACATGCGTGGCATCACCAGGGCTATCACCGCTATGCCACAGTTCTAGATCGGTCTTCTGCAGTTCTTTGGAGACAAGGGCGTAGAACTCGAGTGTCGGGCCCAAACCGGTGCCCACTTCGTTCTCGTATTGGATTTCGAGGAGGGCTTTCGATTGGGCGAGGTCTGAGAGGAGCGACTCGGCTCCACTACCTGATGCTACACAGCTTGCACTCCCTCCAGCCTTGCTATCTCTCTCCCCGGAACCATCTTCGACCACTGGTCGATAGTAGATTGTGTGACTTTGTACCTGAAATAGAGAGCAATAATTTAAATCAGCCCAATTTTCAAAAAGAAAAAAAAAACCATGCCCATAAATAGCCTGTGATGCTGAAAAATGGGATACTAATGTATGTTCTATATTTATAAATAAAACAGCTACTTAAAAAAAAAAAAAAAAAAAAAAAAAAAAAAGGGAAAAGAGTTTTATAAATAAAACAGCTACTTTAAAAAAAAAAAAAAAAAAAAAAAAAAAAAAATAGAGAGGAATAGAGTAAATTTCTTTCTATTTAGGGGGCACGGCTAGCAAAGTGGTATCTTGCTGGCTTGCCATGCAGAAGGTCCCGGGTTCGATTCCCACCATCTACAAAAAAGTTTACTCGTATTTTTCGATATTTTAACGGGTTACTTTCTGGTGTTGTCATGTTGATCCAGCACCTAAATAGGAAGTATTGTCTCTCATTGCCCATCCGATGAGAGGCATACTAAGGTAACTGGGGGATGGGCATGCTACGACACAGATCACACAACACAAATGTAGCAGTCGTTTTGGTGCTCCGGAAAATGAGGGCAATAAAACAACCATCAGAGCTCTACTATGATTAAAATCAAATATAGTGGGACTTAGAAATAAATAAATAATAATAATGTCCTCCCGCGGCCTCTGGCCTCTACTTACCCACACGCTGGCCGAGCCAAGCGGGGCCTCCGACTCCGACTCTGTCGAATAAGTTAGTATACAAAGTACCAACGATCAGTCAACCTCTTGAGTAAACATATGTCATGGAGGATTTCACCAATGACCCCGTCTATCGATGTCGACTGAAATCGTACACACTACAACACAGATTCACCTCTTCACCTCGTCGATCGACCATCGATTGACGCGGTCGACTATGTTTAGACACACCTTGAAGCTCAAGGGGGGAAAAAAGTAAAAAAAAAGAAAAAGAAAAACACCACTCACCATTCGCGAGTCCATCACAGCCTTCGCCATAAACTTCCCGAGGAATCTAAACTTGGACTTGAGCTTCACCAAATGGGACAGCTTGGTGTTCTTCGCTATGGGGGCGGGATACAGCCCATGTACCGTGGTCACATGCGTGGCATCGCCAGGGCTATCACCGCTATGCCACAGTTCTAGATCGGTCTTCTGCAGTTCTTTGGAGACAAGGGCGTAGAACTCGAGAGTCGGTCCCAGACCGGTGCCCACTTCGTTCTCGTATTGGATTTCGAGGAGGGCTTTCGATTGGGCGAGGTCTGAGAGGAGCGACTCGGCTTGTTTGAGAATATCTGAGGAGGGAGATAAGAAGAAAAGGGATAAATAAAAATCTCTAAATCGGTAAAATAGTCAGCTCCCATGGCGTAGTGGTCACTGCGCTCGCCTTGCACGCGGGAGACCCGGGTTCGATTCCCGGCGGGGTCAAGAAATTTGTATCATGCAAATGATTGATTCCGTGACTGGCCGTTACGGGGCCCACTCAGCCTCGTGAGGAAAATGAGTAGCTATGTAATATAAATGCGCATAGCGACCGGTGCCAGCATGGTAGGTAATTGGGAGCTGGATTATTGCGATATATGTATTTGGAAAAATCCTACAATGCTGCAGTGAGCACCAAAGTTGTGATATAGTAACACAAAGAAAAGACATTTATTTATTTATCACTTTAACCACACAATTATGTAGTTCTGAGGGTTAAGTTGTGTCCATACTTAGTCGACCTGCCGTCGGTCGCTCGACAGCATAGATTCACCTTATCGATTGACGGCCGTTCGACTATGTGTGGACATACCTTTAGGGTTAGACTGTAGAGAATGCCTCCTGCGTTAACCTATTTTACCTTTGGTTACTTTTTCCACTCAAGAGTCGATTATCATTATTATTGAAAATTTTATCTATCACTTTTTTTTTTTTTTTAGATGGCTGACATTCGGTTTTGGCTACCAAATTTTTACGAGTGGATGCCCTTCGCAGTCAACCTTTGCTATAGCAAGGGAAATTTCAGGCTGGTATACTCCCTGTTTAAAGCCCCCCAGCCAGACTACGAGATAACTTCTGAATGGTTCACAATTTTAATGAAATTGGAAAAAAAAGTTAAGGAATGGCTCTGTGCACCTGTGCCCTAGTACACGGATATGAAAGTACTTCCTTTTTTGGCTTCATTTTAAGTGGCAGAGTTCTCGCTTATGTGAGCTCTTCCACCCAACCACTAACTGTTCAGTCCCAGTCTCGGTCAAATCAACAATCTATTAGGGACTGTTCAGTGGTTACCTTGTCTAGAGACAGTGCGTTTCCTACGGTCAAGACGAGGTGTCACGCGTTCTTGCGTGTCACTGTGGTTGTTGATCTCGGGTGTCGAGTCTACCAGCCTCTGTAGAGCACGGTCTCGGTCGAATGAAGAGGCGTACAGGAGGAGTTGGCGAATCTCGAAGTTGAGAAGGAAGGGACAGGTGGTGGCCAGCTGAGGAGGAAAACAGAGGCCGAAGGCCGAATGAGTACATGAAATGTTGATTTATTTGCGTAAAATTTTCACTTATGTGCGAAAATTCGAAGCAGATTGGGCTTTTTTTTCCTTTCTTTTTTACAATATTTCCATTGAAAATGTTCTATTACTGTCCATTGAATTTCCATTCCATTCCATTACTGTCCAAAAGAATACCGTTCTATTTCCATTGAAAATGCACTATTACTGTCTACCGCGGCTGTTCTACGACCTAACCTCTTCTGGGCTTTCAAGATAGCAACGAGTATCCATGATAAAGTAAGTCTAACAAATTGAAAATGTTGTTATCTAATGCTTGAGATTGACTATTATGTCATTTTTCATTGTTGTTGTTATCTAATGTTTAAGTTTCCAACATAATCTATTTTACTGACAGTTCTAAGCTGACAATCTAAATAAAACACTACTTATACTAACCTGTTGTAGCCAGTGCGGCAGATTCCCGGTCATAATGACCAGAGGGTCTTGCAGTTGTCTGGAGGCTTTGGCACAGATCTTACAGTTGATGAACGTAGAGGGAGGTAGCAGGGGAGGATTATGTACGGGAATATACAGGCTTCGTTATCTAATGTTCAAGTTTCCAACATAATCTATTTTGCTAACAGTGCTAAGCTGACTGTCTAAATAAAGCACTACTTATACTAACCTGTTGTAGCCAGTGCGGCAGATTCCCGGTCATAATGACCAGAGGGTCTTGCAGTTGTCTCCATTGTTGTTGTTATCTAACGTTTAAGTTTCCAACATAATCTATATTTTACTAGCAGTTCTAATCTGACAGTCTAAATAAAGCACTACTTATACTAACCTGTTGTAGCCAGTGCGGCAGATTCCCGGTCATAATGACCAGAGGGTCTTGCAGTTGTCTGGAGGCTTTGGCACAGATCTTACAGTTGATGAACGTAGAGGGAGGTAGCAGGGGAGGATTATGTACGGGAATATACAGGCTTCCTGAAAATGAACAATGGAGAGGTCGAAACGTGAGTTAATACTGCTTATACTGGTAGAATAGGACAAGAGAGACCCATGTCTAGAGGCTATGGCACAGATCCTGAAATATTCAACATGAAAATTCGTTTGTTTGAAACAAAATGAGAATGATCTAAAGGCCAAGTTCCCGACAATTGAAAACAACATCACAAAAATTGGTCCAAAACGTTTAACAACAGATAAACAGAAACTTCAAAATATCATGTGGAAAAAAGAAGAAAAGGATTCCAAAAGGCCTAAAAAAATCGAATTCATGATTTTACTTATTTCAATTTATTATGATCATTTGTGGTAAAGCTGAAAAACCTCTTCATTTTTCCCCCACAAGCATTACAAAGAAGAGCTTTCTTTACTGATTTAATTAACACCAAAGTAAATTCTTTTCACACTGGTAGTGGTAATATCGCCGCTGCCCTATAGCAACCTGTCTCGGTGGCGTAGTGGTCAAGACGCTCGGCTGGTAAACAGGAGGGCGTGGGTTCGATCCCAGCCGAGGTATGGAATTTTATCCTCATTCAAAGAGACCCATGTCTAGAGGCTATGGCACAGATCTTACAGTTGATGAACGTAGAGGGAGGTAGCAGGGGAGGATTATGTACGGGAATATACAGGCTTCCTGAAATATTCAACATGAAAATTCGTTCGTTTGAAACAAAATGAGAATGATCTAAAGGCCAAGTTCCCGACAATTGAAAACAACATCACAATAATAATAAAGGAAGGACGGACTAAAAATTGGTCCAAAATGTTCAACAATAGATAAACAGAAACTTCAAAATATCGTGTGGAAAAAAGAAGAAAAGGATTCCAAAAGGACTAAAAAAATCGAATTCATGATTTTACTTATTTCAATTTGTTATGACCATTTGTGGTAAAGCTGAAAAACTTCTTAATTTTTTCCCCATAAGCATTACTAAGAAAGAGCTTTCTTTACTGATTTAATTAACACCAAAGTAAATTCTTTTCACACTGGTAGTGGTAATATCGCGGCTGCCTTATAGCATCCCGGATTCACAGAACAGGGGGGAAAAATCATCTGTACAGGGAGTTGAACCCAAGACCTTAAGCATTCTTACCCCAATTCCTGTTCACAGCATTGAGTACTCGGAGCAGAGTTAGTACGGGCAGACAAGCGTCGGTTATCGTGACGCTAGGGGTTCTATATTTGCCTGAAATTCAATTCAATTAAAATTTTTCGTAAAAAGTTGCCTGAAATTTAATTTTATATATTTTTTTTCGTAAAAATCTGACCAAAGAATGGATTTTTGAAGATGTACGTACCTACTTAGCAGCGATTTTTGTGATCTTTTTATTTACTAATCGGGAAATTTGCTTACAGATTACTTTCGTCGAAAAATTTGCTTACAGTTTACTTACGTCGAAAAATTTGCTTACAGATTACTTTCGTCGAAAAATTTGCTTACAGTTTACTTTCGTAATCTAACTCAGTTGGGTGTTTAAAGCCGTGTCCACACATAGTCCACCGGCCGTTGATCGATGTCGACTGACACGTCCACACTGCCTCGACAAAATAGATTCACCTCGTCGATAGCCGACCGGTCGACAATGTTTGGATACACCTTTAGATGTTCATCCAGATAGTTTTTTGGGCTAATCTAGGGATTTAAGAACTTTTTACTTTCCTTATCCTAGAGGAAGGAAAGAAATGTAATCGGGTCAAATTTTCGATGGTCAGTTTTTAGTGTCAAAACACGTTTTGAGGTCCCTAGAGCCTAAATCCAAATTTTTAGTGCCAAAACACGTTTTGAGGTCCCTAGAGCCTAAATCCAAAGTTTCAGCCATTGGTCCGTGTGTGTGTCTGTCTGTCGTCTGTAAACAAAATATCTCGAGAACGGTAAAAGGTAGAGACTTGAAATTTGGTATGTAGCTGTCAAGTGTGACAAGGATGCGACACGAAACTTTTGATTAAGACCGGTGCAACGGTTGGCGGCATTTTAGCGCTTTTTGGCGGTTTTCGGTGTAATTTAACAATATCTCGGGAACGGTATAAGCTAGAGACTTGAAATTTGGTATGTAGTTCACAAATGTGACAAGGATGCAACACAAAACGTTTGGTTGAGATAGTTGCTGCGCTTGGCGGTATTTTGACCGCTTTTGACAGATTTCGACCGTTTTTTGGCGGTTTTCAGCTACACAGCGACAAAACGGTTAGAGATATTGTAAAAGAACACTCAAATAAGCATCATTCAATAGAATAAGGAAAGTCGTGTGATGTTCACACCAGATTTTTCTGCTTTTATTCTCAATCAAATAATCATGGGAATACAGGGTGGTTCGTGATTTGCGAACCACGCTTATATCTCAGAAACGGCTAGGAATTAAGGAATGAAATAAACGGCATCATGTAGATGAAATTTTGATGATTAAAATGGCTTTTTTTAAATTTGCAATTTCTTTTGCAAAACGGCCCATTTTTTGCCAAATATAGGTCACTCTTATGGGAACCCCCATTTTTTATTTAATTTTTGGAATCAGCATAAAATTTTAATTGAAAAAATGTATTCACTCGAAAAAATTTGCTCTACAAAAATTCTGTACACTGTGAGAAAGAAAAACAATTTCTTAATTATTTCTTTAGTTTTTGTATTATTCACTTAACTATTTCAACAACAATCAACAACAACAAACAAATTTATAAAAGCTGTTCAAAATGAGATCCATTTCTTTGTACACAGTAACGCATTGTTCGCTCTAACTCAGGACCAACTGCGTTGTTCATCAAATCTGGGGTCACTGACGCACACAAAATCGCGATTTGTGCAAATTTTTGTAGAGCAAATTTTTTCGAGTGAAAAATTTTTCAATTAAAATTTTATGCTGATTCCAAAAATTAAATAAAAAATAGGGGTTCCCATAAGAGTGACCTATATTTGGCAAAAAATGGGCCATTTTGCAAAAAAAATTGCAAATTTAAAAAAAGCCATTTTAATCATCAAAATTTCATCTACACGATGCCTTTTATTTCATTCCTTAATTCCCAGCCGTTTCTGAGATATAAGCGTGGTTCGCAAATCACGAACCACCCTGTACATATATATAGAAATGTGTCACTGCACTGAAGCCCTTCTCAAACAGGTATGTTGTTGGAAAGGCAAGTAATAACCACTTGGCCTTATTCCATAGGTCTCGACAAGTTTCTTTTCCTTGAGGCCAGAACTTTTCATACTCATACGAATTGAACAGAGCTTCTTTTCAACATCATACTTGATGTCCATCAATGATTTTTGAATAGATTCAGGGACCAAGGATTGTCCGCTGTGGATGGATTCAAAACCCACTTCTAATGTTGTTCGGTCTTGACCAGTTCTCTTTTCGCCCCCAGAAATCGGAAATCGCCCCCGTTCAGAATCGCTACTCTAAATGGTTACTAAAGGATACATGATGTGTGTTTCATTCTGTCTAATTGAGCTTCAATGAATTCCAGAGCGCTCAAATATGACTCCAATCTTGTTTGTGTAACCTCTTCGCCACATTTTCTGCACTTTATAATATCCAATTGAACTAGAACATAAAATAGATACATTTATCTTGCTATTACACTAGTTGGACTTGAAAATAGGGTAAAAAATAATCCTATTCGATTTGTAACACTATTACTTTGATTGAATTATTCGAATTACAAGTTCTGGGACACCCTATATTTACGTTTTGGATGTATTTCTTCAGAATTCGGTAGTGAAGTAATTTCATAAAATCGAAAAAAAAAACACAATAAGAATTAATCTTTATTATTTCAAGACGTATTGTGGACCACTTGAGTGTCTTGCGAAATGGCAAGAGGGGAAACGTAAACCTAAAAGTGGTTAACGCCCCTCACGTCATGATAAGAGGCATACTACGGGATGAGCATGCTACCACACAGGCCACATGCGTCTAATGTAGCAGTTGTTTCATTGCTACGAAATAAAAAACGGCGGTGAAACACTCATCTTTAAAAAACACACACAAAAAAAAAAGAAAAAAAAGGTTATTTTGGTTGAAGGGACTGTTCAGTGGTTACCTTGTCTAGAGACAGTGCGTTTCCTACGGTCAAGACGAGGTGTCACGCGTTCTTGCGTGTCACTGTGGACTGTTCAGTCCCAGTCTCGGTCAAATCAACAATCTATTAGGGACTGTTTAGTGGTTACCTTGTCTAGAGACAGTGCGTTTCCTACGGTCAAGACGAGGTGTCACGCGTTCTTGCGTGTCACTGTGGTTGTTGATCTCGGGTGTCGAGTCTACCAGCCTCTGTAGAGCACGGTCTCGGTCGAATGAAGAGGCGTACAGGAGGAGTTGGCGAATCTCGAAGTTGAGAAGGAAGGGACAGGTGGTGGCCAGCTGAGGAGGAAAACAGAGGCCGAAGGCCGAATGAGTACATGAAATGTTTATTTATTTGCGTAAAATTTTCACTTATGTGCAAAAATTCGAAGTAGATTGGGCTTTTTTTTTCCTTTCTTTTTTACAATATTTCCATTGAAAATGTTCTATTACTGTCCATTGAATTTCCATTCCCTTCCATTACTGTCCAAAAGAATACCGTTCTATTTCCATTGAAAATGTACTATTACTGTCTACCGCGGCTGTTCTACTACCTAACCTCTTCTGGGCTTTCAAGATAGCAACGAGTGTCCATGATAAAGAGTAAGTCTAACAAATTGAAAATGTTGTTATCTAATGCTTGAGATTGACTATTATGTCATTTTTCATTGTTGTCCCTAAATTCCCTACATGCGCCAGTTTTTTGTACGATTGAAGTAAATGGTTTTAGGTTTAAACGAGTTTTTCCCCCTGCTTGGTAAGAAAAAGTTTATATTGGTACACAACGTTTATAATGTAGTTTTTTTTTACATGTTCCTGATAGAAAGATTGAAGCTTAATGTAGAAAAAAAAATCATCATGATTTGAAGTAGGATTTTGCAATGTTAGAATTTTAAAAAAATGTATGAATCAAAAATGTTTGTTTCCCACAGTGGCGTAGCGTGGTCTAACTCCAAGTGTAGGACACTAATTTCTATCACAATATCTATCTAATAAGAATATAATAATTATTTAAAGTCAATATTTAAGGATATTTATTTTGAGTGGAATTTTCGAGTGTATGGCCGCCATACACGCCCTACATGGACGCTACGCCACTGGTTTCCCACAAATCAATTGAATTGGTAGTTAGAGATAGGTACTTTTTGTTGGTGTAAAGCAGCTTTAATGTCGTTGTCGTGAATCAATCAAAAATGTTGATTGGCTACAATCCAATTGTATTGATGATAGATATTTTGATGTAAAACAGATATGTATAATTTAATTAGCGAATGAATCAAAAACGATGGTTGGCCACAAATCAAATGAATTGGTAGTTAGAGATACTTTTTGTTGGTTTTAAGCAGCTTTAATGTAGTTAAAGAATGAATCAAAAAAGTTGGTTGGCTACAAATCAAATGTATTGCTGATAAATGATAGGTACTTTTTGTTGATGCAAAGCAGCTTATATTAATTGAATGGTTCATTGAAGCTTAATGTAGAAAAAAAATCATCATGATTTGAAGTAGGATTTTGCAATGTTAGAATTTTTAAAAAATGTATGAATCAAAAATGTTTGTTTCCCACAAATCAATTGAATTGGTAGTTAGAGATAGGTACTTTTTGTTGGTGTAAGTAAAGCAGCTATAATGTCGTTGTCGTGAATCAATCAAAAATGTTGGTTGGCTACAATCCAATGGTATTGATGATAGATATTTTGATGATGTAAAACAGATATAATGAATCAAAAAACAATGGTTGGCCACAAATCAAATGAATTGGTAGTTAGAGATACTTTTTGTTGGTTTTAAGCAGCTTTAATGTAGTTAAAGAATGAATCAAAAAAGTTGGTTGGCTACAAATCAAATGTATTGCTGATAAATGATAGGTACTTTTTGTTGATGCAAAGCAGCTTATATTAATTGAATGGTTCAAAAATGTTGGTTGGCTACAAATCAAATGGTTCAAATGTATTGGTAGTTAGTTGGAGAGATACCTTTTATGTTTCATGAATATTTCAGAAATTTGGTTACTGTATTGTCCTGGAGAACAACTCACCAAGACCAGTCAGTTTGCACTTCTAATTTAGGAAAACTGGATAGCTGTAATAGCACGTTGGCTGGGATAGTACGTTGAATGGACCAGTTCCCAATGGATCGACTTTTTTTTAGACAATTATTCATTTAATTAAAGGGTACTTGTGCAGAAGTCACGTCCGTGGAATATTGCTACCAAAGGAACTGGCACAAACGAGCAGTGACCAGTGTTATTATAGGGTTAGGTTAAACGCAAAAAGGAGTTTTCACAATTAGTACAGTGATTAGTGTTATTATAGGGTTAGGTTAAATAAAAAAGGAGCTTTTTTTTTTCCACGGACGTGACTTCTGCATAATTACCAATTAAAGGAGTTTTAACAACAAAGGAGCTTTCTTTTCCATGGACGTGACTTCTGCATAATTACCAATTAAAGGAGTTTTAACAACAAAGTCCTACCTCGATCAACTTTGCTTGTTAGTATCTGAACGGTACAGTGATTAGTGTTATTATAGGGTTAGGTTAAATAAAAAAGGAGCTTTTTTTTTTCCACGGACGTGACTTCTGCATAATTACCAATTAAAGGAGTTTTAACAACAAAGTCCTACCTCGATCAACTTTGCTTGTTAGTATCTGAACGGATAACTGTCTGGGGCAATACGTGCGATTTCACGATAGGTACCTACACTCAGCCCGGTAAGTTATTATAGGGTTAGGTTAAATACAAAAAGGAGCTTTCTTTTCCACGGACGTGACTTCTGCATAATTACCAATTAAAGGAGTTTTAACAACAAAGTCCTACCTTGATCAACTTTGCTTGTTAGTATCTGAACGGATAACTGTCTGGGGCAATACGTGCGATTTCACGATAGGTACCTACACTCAGCCCGGTAAAGACAACTGAGAAGATGGTTGAAATCCCAGCGAAAATCGAAACAGAAAAACATCCAACAGTGGCTCAAAACTTCAATTTAGTCATAAAATGTGACCAATACAAATAAACAGAGGTCTCAAGTTAAATAAAAGTCAAGTAAAGAAAGATCTCTTTCCCAAGACAATACAGTAACCATTCTATTTTTTTTCCGAACAAGCCCCAAAATAGGATCGTTTTATTGCAAAGAAAGGTAATCTTACATTAAAACGTAGACTTAAATTTAACACTTAGGACTGTAGTTTAAATTAAAAAAAAAGTATTTGAATAATAAAAAATATAATATTATCTTTGCTTATTGCTTCCTGACCAATAAATATAATTTATTCTTAATTAAATGAACTTTTATTAAAACGTCATTGTTCATATGATTTTGTATATCAAGTTTAAACTTTTTTAAAGCCCTTTTTTTGTTCGATCCACTGATAAACTTGAATATCGATATGCTGAGTGAAATATGTAGTTTTCAAGTCCGAGAAAGCCTTTGACGGCGTCCAACTGAAAGAAATAGCTCGATTGTCGCGAATGCGCCATCTTGGATTTCCAATGTACAGGCGCTACCACGCCACCTAGTGGTTGAACTAATTCCTCGAATTTTTCTTTTATAAGGGGGGAAATGAGCTTCACGAGAAAAAAATTGTCTCAGTTTCCGAAAGGAACATAGATTTCATATTCTTAAAGCCGTGTCCACACTACGATCAACATCGACACAAGCACGTCCAGACTAAAAACTTCATTGTCATTCTATCAAAAGCCTTTGATCTTACCCAGTTTAAAAGTTTTTTTAATAAGACAGGCCTATTTTCATTACAATGAATTTCTAAATGACGAAGATTTAGATGGTAAATTTCTTTAATTTTTAGTTCTAAGTCTTAGTTTTAAGTGACTTTTGTAAGAAGCCCTTGGGCATTATATACAATAAACAATTCAATTCAATAAATGGGTTCCAATCGATCTCGATCGACTTATGTAGGTCGACTGTAGTGTAGATTCACCTCAATGAAATAATAATAAAACAAAAGAAAGAAAAAAAGAAAGTCAAGGTGGATTGCTTGGACAAAAATTCAACTCAAAAAGAAATAACAAAATAAACTTCTACAATACTCTAAAAAAAAAATTAAAACTCAATGAAAACACAGCAAATTGAATTTGGAAAAAATAAAATTGCTTCAAAATCATTGACATTTTCAGGGCTTCGAGAAAATGTGAGCTTTTGGGGGAAAAAAATTGAAAATGAAACCCGAAATAATCGGGATGAATCTGAAATGAATGTTATGAATGGCCAGGGCCACAGAGTTTTGGTTTAACTCTTGGCTTAAACAATCTAATTGGCTGAAAAGTTTCAAATCAACCAATCAGATCAATTCATATTTTTTTTTTTTAAATTAAAACGAGTTCATACCCTGATTGTGGCCCCGGTAACAAGTCCACAGGAGACTTAAACCGGGCTCAAACGGGGATATTACCCTCTGTTTAGACATAGTATAGATTTACATCCAAGTATAGGTAGAACAATAAGGAGGTCTATGGAAAGAAGGCCTATCATACTGTTTTCTACTGACTGGCCATTCTTCATAAACCTCCCATGTGAGAGGCATTTCTGCTGAAACTCTGAAAAAAAAAAGTCTAAAAATTGAGGGGGGAAAAATAGTTCGGTGCAAAGTTTTACATTTGAAATTGGAACTTTGAAAGGGTGTTTCATGGGCAGAAAGCACTAACTCTCAACTCGGAGGTGCTCAGTTCAAATCTCGGCCAGGGCGGACCATTTTCTGACCACACTTTTTCGTTTTCGACTAATAAGCATGGCTGTAAAAGAATGTGTCCCGGTTTTTCTCCTTCAGGTCTTCTACAAGCGCATTGAGCAATTTCATAAGAAATATATTTTTTAGAGGTTTGATTGAGGGAACTGTAACAGCTAAGGTTTTATCGTGTCGAAAGCGAAGAAAGAAGACAGGGTAGGAGAAGGCCAGCCGTTCCGAGAACGAACCTTATCTGTTAAGGATAAAATCCGCACCAGGGAGGAATCAAGCCCGCGACCTAGTGGATGGTTGGGCTGAGTGTCTTTAAAAGAGTTTTGGCTGCTTCTCTCTCTAAAAAAGGCCCCTTCACCGTTTCTCTGGTCCTACTGTTGGCTTTAAGTCATCCTCATAGAATCGGTTCCTTACCTTACAGTACTGGGCCAGATTGTGTATAGTGACCGGAATATCACGTCCGTCCTTTCTCAGTTCTACCCCACCTAGTGGATGGTTGGGCTGAGTGTCTTTAAAAGAGTTTTGGCTGCTTCTCTCTCTAAAAAAGGCCTTTTCACCGTTTCTCTGGTCCTACTGTTGGCTTTAAGTCATCCTAATAGAATCGGTTCCTTACCTTACAGTACTGGGCCAGATTATGTATAGTGACCGGAATATCACGTCCGTCTTTTCTCAGTTCGACCCCAGCATGTCCGGGCAGTGTAAAGTCTAGTCCCAGATCTTCTATAGAACATCCGTCCAGTCCTAGAACAGAGATAGCTTCCTCTTTCTCCGTCGGAGTTAGGTTGGAATCCGCTTACTCACTGATTTGCCTGAGGGAGAAACAGACAAAGTTACGTGAACAGGACAAAAAAAGTTATGTGAATTTGAATAGGAATTTATTTTATTTATGACTTTCAGATCCTGTAAATTGACAAATACAAACAACAAGCACAAAAACACAGTTTCATCAATTTATCATTACCGTACCTATTTTAATTCGAATGGAGAATTTAAATAGAACTTTTGACCTTATCAATAGAATAGAATATACCTTGTTTATCCTGCTCGCATGAGACTAAAAAATATCTTTACCCCAGCAGTCTAAACACTTCTCACAGTTTTCAAGACACTTTTTCGCAAGTTTCACCTCAGAATTGAATTTTTCGCAACATTTCACGTAGAAATCAACCATCGTTAATTCAAATTGTTTATATTCAAGTACATCTATGCTCCGTTAAAACTTAACGGAGATCATATTCTAGTAACTTAGTAGATAAGATAGGTAATAGGATGGTTACCTTTTCTAGTTGAGTTTCCAGTGACTCCACTAGTTGTACTTCCACTAGAAGTGCCGGGTGCGGAGTTCTGCACTCCACTAGCACTTATCCCACTAACCAGGGTTCTATTTCCAATAGAAACACAGTGGTTACCTTTTCTAGTTCAGTTTCCAGTGACTCCACTAGTTGTACTTCCACTAGAAGTGCCGGGTGCGGAGTTCTGCACTCCACTAGCACTTATCCCACTAACCAGGGTTCTATTTCCAATAGAAACACAGTGGTTACCTTTTCTAGTTGAGTTTCCAGTGACTCCACTCGTTGTACTTCCACTAGAAGTGCCGGGCGCGGAGTTCTGCACTCCACTACCTGTCACGTTCCAATTTACATGATGTGTATTTTGAGTGCCATACGAAGGTAGTAAAGTCGTGAAATATTCACAAGATGAACACGACTTTCATTGCCAAAGTATGGAGTTCAAAGTATGAAAAATTTTCAGTCAATCAGATTAATCACCCCGAGAGTTAAACCAAGTTTAAACTGCAATGGTGGTCCCGGCCAAAAGAAGAAAAGAAAAACACCGGGTGTTTAATTTTTATACATACTCAAATAAAAATCAAAGTATATTTTCAAAATAAAGTTTTTTTTTTTGTTAATATAATTATATGAAACACAAAACGCTATGTATAGAGAATTACTAAAAAATGTCTACTCCAAAAATCTCCAACTTAAATTGCTACAAAAAATTATAGGCATAACTGTTCTTTAGTCTAAAGTTATAGTACAAGTCAAAATCATTCCACAACTGCAATCATACCAAAGAGAAATCTACGTTCGCACAGAGTACCATGTTATAAAGAAAAAGACAGGCTTCTAGATGGGTATTGAAGAAGTTATTGGACTTCTTTTTGATAGAAAATTCAATCAATATCAAGAAACAGTCCATTAGGAGAGTTGCTCAATGGACGATAAAGTCAAATACCCACCAGAAACGTTTTCCAACAATTCGGCAATTGTTGCGAAGTGTTTCAAATGTTCCTACGTTCCCACAGAGTACCATGTTATAAAGGAAAAGACGGGTTCCTAGATGGGTATTGAAGAAGTTATTGGACTTTTTTTGGTGGAAAATTCAATTATTATCAAGAAACAGTCCATTGAGAGAGTTGCTCAATGGACGATAAAGTCAAATACCCACCAGAAACGTTTTCCAACAATTCGGCAATTGTTGCGAAGTGTTTCAAATGTTGAGCAACTTTCAAGACAAAACCCATTTACATACTAACGGCCAAGAAAAATGTCTCAGAAATTCTAGGTTCCCACAGAGTACCATGTTATAAAGAAAAAGACAGGCTCCTAGATGGGGGTATTGAAGAAGTTATTGGACTTTTTTCTGGTGGAAAATTCAATCAATATCAAGAAACAGTCCATTAAGAGAGTTGCTCAATGGACGATAAAGTCAAGTACCCACCAGAAACGTTTTCCAACAATTCGACAATTGTTGCGAAGTGTTTCAAATGTTGAGCAACTTTCAAGACAAAACCCATTTACATACTAACGGCCAAGAAAAATGTCTCAGAAATAAGTCTGGAGAGGAAAAAAGTTGCTGGATTGTTGCAAACGCATTTCTGGATTGTTGAGAATCAATGTTTCTGGTGAAAATGTTGCTGGTGGATACTAGACATCAAGTGGGATATATCTATGCTAAGAAATCATGCTTATTGGTCCGCACCATTGAGAACGCCAACTATGATGTAAATGAAGTACAGAGGGAATCGAACCCGCGACCTAGCGCTTACACGGCAGGTGTACTTTCCAAGCTAACTAGGCTTATGCTTATTGGTCCGCACCATTGAGAACACCAACTATGATGTAAATGAAGTACAGAGGGAATCGAACCCGCGACCTAGCGCTTACACGGCAGGTGTACTTTCCAAGCTAACTAGGCTGTCTCTTTCACTCTTTTTTCATCTGAAAGTCCATCATTCGACGGACTCTTTTACACTAGAACCTCTTCTTCTTCCTAGCCTTTTCCTACCTAAATAGGGTCGGCGTTTGTCAGTCCCTTACACTAGAACCTCTAAATCAAAATATAATATAAATAAAATCTTAAATCATTTTTTTTTAAGAATCAATGTTTCTGGTGGATACTAGACATCAAGTGGGATATATCTGAGGCACTAAGAAGCAGAGTGGACTAAGTGGTAAAATCGACTTTTTTAGTATTATAGGTATGTCGTTGGAAAGCCCGCGAAAAGATCTATTTAAAGAAAATGGTTGCTAGTTTCTCATCAGTGTTGTATTGAAATAAGAGGGAAAACAAAATGGCTATCTTTCATTCTATGCTACGAAATCATGCTTATTGGTCCGCACCATTGAGAACACCAACTATGATGTAAATGAAGTATAGAGGGAAACGAACCCGCGACCTAGCGCTTACACGGTAGGTGTACTTTCCAAGCTAACTAGGCTGTCTCTTTCACTCTTTTTTCATCTGGAAGTCCATCATTCGACGGACTCTTTTACACTAGAACCTCTTCTTCTCCCTAGCCTTTCCCTACTTAAATAGGGTCGGCGTTTGTCAGTCCCTTACACTAGAACCTCTAAATCAAAATATAATATAAATAAAATCTTAAATCATTTTTTTTTTTACAACTACAAAAAAACTTGTGGATCACGCGCAGGGAAAAAACTGAACTCTCTGCATTTACTAAAAAGTAAACTAATATTTACAAATCAGTACGAGAGGGACTGTGGGATATTTACAGTTTATAATTTACAGAAACGGTTTACAAATATAGTTTTGTAAACCGTATGTACAAAATCGAAACTTTGTCAGAGCTGTAAATAGCAGGCAAACGTCATAGAACATCTACCAACTAATCCTTAGAGCTCTATTATTATGTGGTCGAATTGTCAAATAAATGAGGCTGAAATTCCAAGCCTCGGCTGGGACTGAACCCGCGCCCTCCTGTTTACCAGGCGAGCGCCATGAAGGGTCAAACCCTTGAAAGAATTCAGTTAGAAATCTCTCAAGTTAAAGTTAGAAATTTAATTTGAGATAAATTTAGAAAATCAATCAATTTAAAGCCTTCGGACCTTCAACTTACAAATCTATTGACAGTGGATGAAAAACTAAAAAAAAGAAAAAAAAAGCTTAACAATTGCAAAAATTCCACCTCCTTTCGAAGATAGAAAAGACAGGAAACCCGTTTTAGACCGTCGAAAAGTCCATTCACCTTTAGGAAAATTGCTATTCCTCAGCATTGATGAAATCATAAACCATAAAAAAAGAACGTACGTTTTGGTGTTTCTAAGAGCTATCTTCATAAAATGTGCACCCAATTAATGACAATTTGGTTCTGTAATTAAATTTGTCAGTGTGGTTAAAGTGGTTTGCTGATTTGGAGCAGGTTCTCTTCAACATCTGATAATCCTGAAGCTTTGGACTCTGATAACACCATTGATAAAGGTAAGATTCTTCTAATCTTTGATGTGGCTTGGTCTGGGACCTTTTGCTGATCTGGAACTGTGGCGAACTTTTTGCTAGATCAGCTACGTCAGCCCTGACTTTATCACGTGAAATCTGATGGCAAGCACAATGTGCACTCAGCCTCGTGAGGAATATCTAAAGGGTGACTTGTGCCGATCACTCACGCTCAGACTATCAGATAGATTCAGGTCTACCCAAAGAAGAATCTTACCGTGCAGGCAGTCTCCTGAGGACAACTCGTAAAGTCTTTTTTTAAAAAAAAAAGAGGTTTGACAGAGGGAACGAGAACGAACATTATCCCATCAGGATAAAATCCGCCCCGGGCGGGAATCGAACCCGCGGCCTAGCGCTTACAAGGCAGACGCACATTCATGAGCTTTATTAGTTTGTTAGAGGGAAATAGGAGCTCATTTCAACAAAACTCATGAAATTTCCACTTCAATTAAATAGCGAAATGGATAAACCACTACGGTAATCTTCTGCACATGCGCAGAAACCAAAACTCCTATTCGTTATGGGACAATTTCAAAGTTACTCCTTTCATGAGCTTTATTAGTTTGTTAGAGGGAAATAAGTGCTCATTTCAACAAAACTCATGAAATTTCCACTTCAAATAAATACCGAAATGGATAAACCACTACGGTAATCTTCTGCACATGCGCAGAAACCAAAACTCCTATTCGTTATGGGACAATTTCAAAGTTACTCCCGGATAAACCACTACGGTAATCTTCTGCACATGCGCAGAAACCAAAACTCGTATTCGTTATGGGACAATTTCAAAGTTACTCCTTAATATTATGTGCATCACATGAACAATACTTTCCCTTCAGCATACATCGTATACTAAGTTACTCCTTAATATTATGCGCATCACATGAACAATACTTTCCCTTCAGCATACATCGTATACTAATAGGATAAAGAAAGTAAAAATAAAATCACCTTTATATTATTTACATGTTAATTACATATAAAGCAAAAAGAACCTATACGAATTATTATTTCTTTGTACACCCATTTTTATTCGCACTAAATTAAAAAAAAAAAAAAATAATTAAGAAACAAAACCAAATTACCAGTCAAACGCCAAACGGTTCTTTGATTGTGATAATAGCTTTCTATAAGTAGTTAAAAGCTAGTTTTTCACGTGCTGTAAGTACTCAAGTATTCCAGGTCTATTGAGTCCTAGGCCCTAGGTATTACGTCACACCTCATGAAATTTAACAAGTCGAACCGATGTGCTCACAAACCTTCAAGTATTACCATTTGCTGATGCACGAGTCGGTATGCCATGATTACCCTTGTTTGAATGTATGAGAATTTTTTTTTTATTACAATAATACTTAGTACATAGTGCCTAACCACTAACCAGGTATCTTCAATGTTGATTAATGATTTTGCTTTTTAGCAAAAGACTTCTCTAGTTAAAAGCTAGTTTTCACGTGCTGTAAGTACTCAAGTATTCCAGGTCTATTGAGTCCTAGGTATTACGTCACACCTCATGAAATTTAACAAGTCGAACCGATGTGCTCACAAACCTTCAAGTACTTACCTATTACCATTTGCTGATGCACGAGTCGGTATGCCATGATTATTCTTGTTTGAATGTATGAGAATTTTTTTATCACAATAATACTTAGTACATAGTGCCTAACCACTAACCAGGTATCTTCAATGTTGATTAATGATTTTGCTTTTTAGCAAAAGACTTCTCATTAATTTTCACTGTGAGCGTGGCAGGGAAATGCCAAATGTCAATTTGCAATGAATATCAGGAACTCTCTAATTGAGGATAAACTAACCAGGCTCATTTGTCAAGATAAACATAATTATGATGTCATGAACCTATACTCAGGTATTGGTACATTTTTATTTCACAAGTGAACCGTAAAGGTGAATAAGTTTGGAGCTTTTTTAATGTCTTGCCCTCATAACGAAATGTTCATATTTGAGGAAAAAATGAACAATAAGAACTCGAGACTTGTTTAATGAGTGTGATACTTTGATGAGTACTTTTTAGAACACGTACTTATACAAATAGTCAGTGGCATCATAGCTTGTCCATGTGCTAACAATCTGAAATAAGTACTTACCTTAGTAGATGCCTATACTTAGGTAGTTCACTAATTTTATGACATATGTACCTACCTGCCTACCAAGTATAAGATGGCTGAAATAATTAGAACATACTTTTAGCATATACCTACTTATTTATATGCTTATTTATACTTACCTCATATGTACATAGGTATTAGCCATATCTAGGTAGTAGTCTTTGCATACTCGACACAAGATAGAACTAACAAGGGTCTAGTTTGGAAGATCACTTGAAGTTACAGTATCATTTATTTTTTTTGGATGATTTGGCTAATTTGGCAACATTTCGGTAAACTCACTGTGAGTTTATACCTTTTTGTCAGTTCCCAATCACCAGATCCAAGTGAGAGTATATAAATGGAGACCAAGTGATGATTTGATGATTTTTTCTTCAGGTAAATCTAAAATTACTGAATGTGTTGGAATCTGAATTCAAACCAAGTAACTAATACGTAATGTAACGTAACATTTAGTATTTTACTAAGCTTTCATAGACATTCTCCTAATGTCATACTCCTACTTGATTTAGAGTTGAAGATGGTTTCTGAGTAAATATTGTGGTGACATAAGGCTAAATATCAAACACCTAAATGTTACGAGTAAATAGAAGTACTTTTTGAGATTCAGGAAAGTTAACCAACTGACAAAAACTAACGAAGAATAAATTAAGTACCCTATGTAACTAGGTTCTAGCACTTCACCTGTAAATAAAACAGTAGTTAACTTGTTACCCGTTTCAGACCGTCGAAAAGTCCATTCACCTTTAGGAAAATTGCTATTCCTCTGCATTGGTGAAATCATAAACCATAAAAAAAAGAACGTACGTTTTGGTGTTTCTAAGAGCTATCTTCATAAAATGTGCACCCAATTAATGACAATTTGGTTACTTAAAAACGAAGAAATTTTCAATGAAACATTTTGGAAGCCTTTCTTTTTAAATTTTTACCGTAATGTGATAGAAAGTCGTGTGATTTTCTTTTATCAGTCTGCTCCTTCCACCACAACTTTAAAAAGGGTTTGTCAAATTTTGACGATATTTTGGCCTCCTTTTAGGGCGTCTGGGGCCCTATTAGGCCACCTAGGGCCCCGTAGACCCATTTAAAGGGCGTAAATAATTACCTGAGCCACAGAACACATATTCCAACTCCTCCGGATAGAACATACTGAGTTGAGCTAGGGGAAACACACACTCGAAACCCTCTCGGAATGATTCCATCTGTCTGGCGATACCTTCGTACAGATACCAGTGTACAACAAGCTGTGGACGAGAAAGCAGAAATAAAATTAATAAGGATTTTTTTTTTTTTAAAAAAAAGAGGTTTGACAGAGGGAACTGTAACTGCTATGGTCTTATCGTCCCGAAATCGAAGAGAGAAGGAAGACAGGATAGGAGAAAGCCAGCCGTTCCGAGAACGAACATTATCCCATCAGGATAAAATCCGCCCCGGGCGGGAATCGAACCCGTGGCCTAGCGCTTACAAGGCAGACGCACTACCAACTAAGCTAACTAGGCTGGCAGTCTTTTCTTTTTACTTAGGAAAGTAGTGAATGTTCATCGAACAAATGTTGCTCTAGGACTCTGGAGTCTTGACTTCTTTCTACTTTCCATGCAATTGGACGGGTCAGACAACTTTTTGTATTCTAGGATTTCTAGGACACCATCAAAAGCTACCAGGAACTGGTCCGTTGGCCTCTTTTTCGTACCTTTTACCGGTTTTCGAAATAAATACAGTGTGGGGAGTGCCTCAAAAGAACTCAAAATGGTAATCAAACGGTTAACTATATAACTATTTATCGGTAGAAGCTAATACTCTTCAGACTAATCCGAGTAATCGGGCACTGGGTAGCGGTTACTTGGGTAGATGCCAAAGCGGATCGGCTTAGTCGATGCCCGTATTGCCACTTTTTCATAGGTTTGGGACTTTGGGAGCCTGTAAGAGAAGGGGCCTTCTCAGAGGTCTACAGTTTACTGAGCTTGTAGTGAAAATTGAAAAACAATCCAAAAGTAGGAACAGCAATCCCCGGTTAATTAAAGCACTTTTCAGTCTCATTCTGGCACGCGAAAATATGGGTACAAGAAGAATCTCTCAGTCAAAACAAGATACCTACGAAGTTTAGGTACACTACCAATGCAGATACCTACCTAGTCACTAGTCAGGTTAGGTACTTTATACTACCACAAGTCGTCTTGTATCTTCTTGGAATCACCACCAGTCCACAAAGAAGCAAGCGAGAAAAGATAGAGGTCAGCCCCATCATTACCTCAGCCGCCATTTCCCATTTCTCAAAGCTGAGAATACTGAATGCTTGAATACCGGCAGTCGGCAGTCGTGATTTGAACTTGCTATCGTTCAGATACGAGTATGCAGCGGAAACTTTTACATTTATAAGTGGATTCTTCTTTCTATTTTGATTAACAAGTTCGATAAAAAATAGATGTGTAGATTCCACGTTGATTGTACAATAGGATGAGTTTGAACTGTAGTTGCACAGAAAACATACAATTACGAACTAGCAGAAAATATAATGGCAAGTTTCCAAAGGGGCAGAATTTTGCAAAGTTGGAACTCGCTGATTGATCTTGGTATGATTGATATCCATATACATAACTAAACAGTTTTCTCTTCTTGAATCTGAACATGTCGTAATGAATTTGAGACATTAGAGACTTAGACCAGTACAGCTTTCAAAGACCACAAAGATCCTTAGCTTCAGTAAGAACTCTCCAATCATGATCATTATCTAAGTATCAATCAGATTTGTCCGTGGTGATGGTTTGACAATTTTACTGTCCTCCCTGTTATATTTCTTGGAGTGGTTGATTGACTTGCGGTGCGGACATCCTATTATCTCATTCTACTACATAACTGATTCTTCATTTCTTGACGAATCCGTGTTTAGCAACTGGGGCGACCTGGGTTTCTCCATTGCTTTCAGTCAAAGGCCATTACAGCAAGTCGGAGAAGTCTCTGTTACCCATCTGAACAAGAGACCGTCCGCTACTACAACAATAACAATTAGGGTATGGAATACGAGAGTATTGAGGTTTCCTTCGGCATTGACATTGGCTCTACGTTTGTACAGTCATTCCAAGTCATCCTCCATGACATGCCATGTCTTCTAGACATTAAATTCAAACATATAGCATGCGTGACAGACATACCATCTATAGGTACACAAGCTTACTTTCATCCTAATTGTCATTATGCTTTTGCTATGAAGAAGGAACGGGTGATGCTAAAGTTACGAACTGGTTTTTGACAAGATTATGAAACCGCGAGCAAATTTTTAGATGTCATGGACAGACAAATAATTAATATACATTAATTAAAAACTGAATCCTACTCTTGCTCATAGTTCTGATTCTTTCAAGGTGACTACAGGTGTTCTCAGGAGTTTGATTAAAGTTTTATCTTGGGATATTTTTGAAGAATCTCTTCATCCAATTATAGATACCTATGGTCAATAGAGGGCTGTGTTTGAAGCCCTATCTCATAGATTCAATATTTCAATGCTGCTTCATCAAGTCTTGTATGAATGAATGCCTCTCAAGCCACAGTTCACAGTATCCAAGTTCCAACGAGAGAAAGAGTTTTCACTTTATTTTCTGGTCACCTTGTAGTTTTAGTATTTCCTTTTCTAATTTGAATGATACTGTTGTGACCTCGAAAGTTTTCGATATGGTTATATGAATAGTATCTTAGACGAACTTAAGTATAAGTAGTCGTGTAAAGTACCTATATTAGTTTTCCGTGTAACCGATATTTACGTATTATTATTTATATCGAGGACAAGCCTGTTTGTGTAGGAATTGTCAACTCATGTGTTTGTGTTAGGGGAGGTTCTCCTTGAATGGCCTAGAACAGTGCCTCTTATTGAAACATTTCGGTTCCCTATATCGTACCTTAAAGGGCATCTCTAGAGGTGTCACGGACTCTGCCCTAGAAGTTCAACTTTCAAACAACAACTTGACGTGTAAAAACTAGAAAGTCTCTCGGATTCCCTAGAACAGGGCTTGTTTATCCAAACTGTTGAGTGAATCAATGCGGATGTATCCAATTTGCTGAGGGCATCTAGTCCTAGATGCCATTATGATCTATTCAAATTTGCCCAAGAATAAACTCTTCCTTAGAAATTGGCGAGAGCCTAGGTTCCCAAGGTATAGGTGTCAGCTGTTACCTACAACTGTGGAGCGGAACGTGGAGCTTCTTTAATAGAAATCTAGATGAAGCTTCCAGCCATTAATAATGGATGTACGTATAAGTGATATCTACCTACGAGTAGATATAGCTACCAGTTACCTAGGTACCCATTCCCATTCCCTTTGTCACTCAGACTTTATTCATTTCGTAGAAAGTTGAGGAAGTAACTTTCTGCAATAAGCACTGCTGAGACGTTTTTTACTTAAATATTTGTACATTACTTTTATTATTTGTTGTATAAGAAAGAGGTTTCTGTAGGGCTTCTTGTCGAGGAGGAGGAGTCTCGGCTCTTTCTTTGAAGACAAAATTTTGCTTCTACGTCTTTTAGATTTGTAAAAATTCATTTTATTCTCGTGAACTCTTCAACTCTTTCTCATATTATGTCTCATGCAACATAGTATTCATTGCAGCGTTTTCATTGAACGTAATATTTATGTTATGGACATTGACAATACCAAGAAGTTAGAACTTGTTGTGGGATCGCATAATGTGGAGAGGTTTTTTACTTAAATATTTGTACATTACTTTTATTATTTGTTGTATAAGAAAGAGGTTTCTGTAGGGCTTCTTGTCGAGGAGGAGGAGAAGGAGGAGGAGGATTAGAAGGTATAGGGTGTGATACCTTTTTACCTCCTTATACCTATACGGAATATCTGTGTATTGAAAAACTGATAAATGTGGAAGGGGGAAAAAGTTTATTCAGAGCTCATACTTTTCAATGGAGTCGATATTTCTACTTTTCTGAGAGGAGAGGTGTGAGCGAGGAAAAGTTTTTCATAGCAATGTATGTACTTACCTACCTATTTGGACAATATTCTGGGCTTAACTTCTTTTAAAGTGGTATAAGTCCTTACTTAAGTAAATCTATTGTTATCAGGAAAAATACGATACCTATTTACGTAAGTAAGCATGTATATCTTTACTATAAATATCTTCTCAGCTTAGTGCTTTTAGAAGCACATGTGCAATGAAGTCGCACAGCAAATCGTTTAATCGGTAAACGAAGAAGAGTAGGCATTTGTCCTTGATGAGAAATTGAGCTCCTGGAAAACAGGCTACAGGATCATGTTGAAACGATTGTTGACCCCTGAGAGACACCGAATTCTGGACCTTAACGATGCGATGGAAATGGTTTTGCTTCCAGGAAGGTTTTCCAGTCAAACGCCAAACGGTTCTTTGATTGTGGTTATAGCTTCTTAAAAG
>NW_007379843.1:0-4310 GCF_000475195.1 Diaphorina citri
AGCTCTGAGCAAGCAATCCGTGGACATTTCTGGTGTCATGCTTGATAATAACGTCCTTACCTATCTTGCCGATAATCTTCACAATCCTGATATCAAACTAATGAAAGCGACCATGCTGTGTCTCGCCGAGATAGCCAAACACTCTCTGGACTTTGCTGAGAAAGTGATGAGTACCAGAGTTCTGTGCAAAACTATTCTGTACACTTCTCATTGTGACAATAGTGTTAAGAGAAGTGCTACCGTGCTACTCAGAGAGTTAAGCAAACATAGTGCTGATCTATCGAGGAAGATAGTTCAGCATGGAGCACTGGCAGGACTAATCTCTATCATTGCTAACACGAGTGGTCTGGTGAGACTGCCTGCTGTCATGACATTAGGGTAAGTCAGGTTTGCGGTGCATTATAAATTCGTATAGGTATGATGTGTATGCCAGAGGAATAATTTAGCTATCACCACCCCACCTGTTATTGTTATGTAAATGTAAGTAAACCCATCTAGGCAAAGGAGTCCCTTAACATACCAATATTATTATGGTAAGAAAATACTCGTTTAAATCCAATAACAAGAAATTGCTTAGCTTTCTACAGCTTTAGACAGTACTTTACCTAAGACCTTGTTTAGACTGTGGGATAAACGGACTTTTCAGTCTCATTCTGGCAGGATAAACAAAGAAGGAGTGACATGTGGGTAGTTTCAGTTATAAATTGATAGCCAGCTTAGTCAGCTTCGATTACCGCCCGGAGCAAACTTTATCCTAAACTGATTCTTTCGTTCTTGGAACGACTAGCTTTTTTCTATTCCATCTGCCTTCTCTCTTCAATTTCAGTTATTTCAGGATGATAAGACCTCTTTCTCTCTCTCAAGTAAAGAAAAAGAGGCCATCAGACCCGGTATTTCTGCATGGAAAGCAAGAGCGTTACAACTTGAAAACATAATCACTAGAATATTTTTATTATGTACGCTAATACGCTTGTAAGCCCACTAGAAAGCTTAGTGGGCACAAGAGGTGTGGTGATTAACTGTCCTTGAACCAATAAATAAAGCTGCAGCAAACAAGAGGGTCAGAGAAAAACTACACTGAGCGTTGATGCCGCACTGTGACGTACACGCCTTCTCACAGTTGTAGTTGTTACATACCTGGGAAGTGGAGAAATGAGCAGGAATTAAATGTAAATGCAGTTTCTTTGTGTTATTATATCACAACTTTGGTGCTCACTGCAGCATTGTAGGATTTTCCCAATATCTCATAATCCTAAAATCACATGTTTACCTACCATGCTGGCACCGGTCGCTATGCGCATTTATTTCTATGTCATAGCTACTCATTTTCCTCACGAGGCTGAGTACCTATGAGCAGGAATTAAAGAAGGTGATTTATGCGAGGAGTCAAATGATCAAGTCAAACCTTCAAATTCAAGGGTCAACAATAAAGTAGGCGATTTGATTTTTCTTTAAGTCAAACCTCCGATCCTCCGAATTCGAGGGGTCTTTGCTGTGATCGAAAAGGTACTTGCTGAAAATTTAATATTCTGTGAAACTTCAGTAAAATCGAACCAAAAAATTTCGATCCCTACTAGGCCTTTGGGATCAGGGTATCTGCTTTATTATATTAAAAAGATCTTTAGACAAATCTTTACAGTGTTTGACATTTTTAATGTGACACCGTGCGTTTACGAGTATATATATTGATTTATCACCGAAGCAACGCTCAGCCCGGTACATTTCTGAATGGGTGACTTACCTGGTCGTAGTTACACTCAGCATCGCTCTGACACTCGCCTCGTCTACAATAGGTCAGGGCGTCCCCTACATAGCCAGGCAGGCAGGTACACACGGGCCGATCTTTGCCGCTTTTATCGTAGCCAGGTTGACACTTGGCGTTCTCGCCACACGGGTTGGGTTCACACAGATCGTCTGGAAGAGGAGTGACATATGGGTAGTTCAAGCTAACTAGGCTGACGTAGAAAATTGTTTTGTTGTTCTGATACCTCCAATATATTTTTAGGTAATCCTACGTATATTTAAGTGTCTGAAGATCAAAGCACAATTTGTTTATTCAAATAACAATCATTGGAACAACTCCCACGCACACTTTGTCTTCTATCGTAGATTCATTTCAAGAGCTTCAAACTTTGTAATGTTCCTAATTCGGATAAAACCAATTGTTCCAAATTTATTTTACGATTCCTTCCTTGTTCCACATATTTGGCTGGGTGTGTCACCGAGGCCAAGGTTATAAAGATATGTTTTTATTATTATTATTTTGGTCTAAAGGGAAGGTTATATTGGACTTTATGCTACTGAGATTTGAATTACTTTTTTTAGCTAGTGAGAGGCAGTCCCTCAATTGCTAAGGGCTTTTAATGCCTCTCCTTTTCAAGGCATCACAAAATGGTACTATTTGGTACATCCGGGAGTGAAAAAAATGACCAAAAAATTTCCGCCCCGACCGGGATTCGAACCCAGCCCCTCCAGGTTGGTAGCAAGTCCTAGAGATTACCTTGGCATTCGCCTCTCTGACAGTAGGTGAGCGGGTTACCCCAATGGCCGGGCAAGCAGGAACACACGGGACGATTGCTGGCAACATTGCATTGAGTGTTGCTACCACATGGGTTAGGAGAACACGGGTCTCCTCCCATGTAATAGGTCATACCTGGAACAGAGTTCAGAATACCTAACACTCAAATATTTCAATATTACGGAAGCCTAGTTAGCTTAGTTGGTAGTGCGTCTGCCTTGTAAGCGCTAGGCCACGGGTTCGATTCCCGCCCGGGGCGGATTTTATCCTGATGGGATAATGTTCGTTCTCGGAACGGCTGGCTTTCTCCTATCCTGTCTTCCTTCTCTCTCCGATTTCGGGACGATAAGACCCTAGAGTTACAGTTCCCTCTGTCAAACCTCTTAAAAAAAAAAAAAAAAAAAAAAAATAGAGAAGTGGTCAATGTAATCAAATTAAAATGTTCCTTCTGATATTATGTTGTTTCATAGGTACCACCTCCCTCCCAAATAAATGAGGAGGTTCAACAGACCTAAAGCACCGTTCAAACCGGTGGAAAATTGGTATAATACGTCGGTGAAACCGTCATAATAAATTGGTATATTGGTAATACCGGTATAATTTATTGGCTTGAGATGTAAAGGCAGTGTTTTCCGCCCGCCAGTACACTCGACCGTAAAACACCAGCCTTACTCACTTTACACCGCTTTTTCACTAGATCTTAGCCTTTTGCGTACAGAATCAATTTCACCAGAATCGCTCTTACGGTAGGATTCATGTCCCACATGAAACTCAAGCGTTGTTGTTACAGTCAGACGTAAACAAAACATTTTTTTCAAATACGGTAGGATTCATGTGAGACATGAAACCTCCGAAAAGCGATTTGTGGTAGGCTTCATGTCACACATGAAATTGTTCCCTCGCTTTTAATTTATTTTCTTTTTTTTCCTAGTTGAGATAGAAACATCTGGTTTTTTTTGTCTTCTTCGGAAATCTTCGGACTATAATTCCGAATGCTTTGGAATCATAATAAACAAACACCGGCTTTTCAGTCTGCATTTGAAAGGAGCAAAAGATACACAAGTTCCTAGGCACGTCCTACCGTAACGCCTCCTATCTGTAAAAATCAAGCCGACCGTAGCGAGTAAATCTGTAGCTTCATGCTGGACATGAATCCTACCGTATCGCCAGATTCAAGTTATATTTCTCCTACCATAATGGCGGAACCATGATTTCATGTGACACATGAATCTGTCCGCAAAAGGTTAAAATGTACAAACCTCTGTTGATGTTGTACAGAGAAATAGGAGATGCAGTAGTCACAGAAGATTTAAAGCCAGCAATTTAGCTACGTTTGACACACAATAATGGTTATGAAGTCATTTGATACATCTTTTCCCCAACAGGACATTGGAGGTTAAGCAACATGTCAATATCTGGATCATGGTCAATATCTGGACGGGAGGGCGGGGACTAGTTGACACATTTTCACAACCATCCCTCATATAATATCTGGAAGCTCATCTTTCTACCCTCAGGCGATTTCATCTGCCTCTACTTCGTGGTGTCTTTCAGACGATTAGTGTGAGCCAAACTCGTTCATCCAGGAATCATATTTGGATAGATCGTGAGCGGTCACCGATTTCCGACACCTTGCGATGGCTTCCCGGAAATCCTTCTCGGTTACGGGAAGATCGATGTCTTCTTGTTTGATTTCCTTGATTTGAGCCGGTGTTTGTCCCATGATCTTTCTTCGGATGGACATCATTGCAGCGTCTCTGAAAGGGACAGGAAGGTTTTATTGTTCAGAGAT
>NW_007379843.1:4324-13916 GCF_000475195.1 Diaphorina citri
CACTAGGGCTGGTTGCGAATACACTTATAGTAATAAAATAACCATTCATTTTAATACTTTTAATTTTTAATCATTTACCCGGACATTCCTTGTTTTAGAACCGGCCAGCTATAACGGTATGGTACCCCAGTGGCTTCCCGTTACCCCACGAGTTCCGAGGATAAATAGACCGTTACCTCAGAGTTCGAGGTAAATAGAATCGGAATAACACAATTGCAAATTAAGCCGAGGGAGAATCAATGGTCCAACGCGGTTTCTGGATTGTGGCTCTGGAATGATGGGTCCAACCTCTGGAATCAACAGGCCCAGATACAAGCCTCCTATATCCAAATTGAAACACGAAATAAAATATACTGACGAACATCGTAAGTAACAACAGTGCCAATAGTCCTAAACTAAGGTGCATAGTCGCGGCACACAAGGAATCTGGAAGAAAACCGCGTTAAATCAATAATAATAATCATCGGTACATTTAATTTTCAATTGCTTTTTATTATTATTATTTATTAAGGAAAGATTACAAAGGAAAGTTTTATAAAAGAGAAACTAGAAAATCATATCAATTTTCAATTGAATAGCAGAAAAACATTTCGTTTCTGGAAAATTACTCCTTTCCTAGATCATCCTTATTCATCAGTTCACTCAAGACCTTCTGGATATCTGGGACTTCTTTGGCGATCTCTTCTTTGCACTCTTCTTTACATCTGCAAAGTTTCTTCATGATAACCTTCAGACATTTGTCTTTCTTTTTTAATGCTTTCTGGCTTCTTTTTTCAGTACCTTTCGTCTTTATGTCAAACAGTTCCTCAAATTTCTCTGTCAAAGTTTTGGTTTGTATAGGATCAACCAACAATTTTGGGTATGTAGCCTTCAGAAGTGCAAAGTCCTTTGCCAGTGCTGCCTTTTCATCTTGACTGTTGGAATCATCTGCTGTCCAAGGATAGGGTAAACTCCCAAGATATTGTTTAGCAGGGCGTGGTAGTTTCCAGGAAAGAACGGTTTTGCAGAGTTGGAGAACTTGAAGTTGTGTGGGATTTTCAGGATAGTCAAGGTTTGGGCACATGAGTATTTTGTAAACAAAAACATTTCCTCCTTCATCTCCTACGCAAAGGTTCACGCCATTTCTTGAAAACACAAAATCGTTGATTTGTTTCCTAGACGGAACGGTTTGTACAATATGAGGTTCACTTTTATTTTTTGTCAAATACCAGACTTGAATTTTTGTCTGAATGACACTGATGATCACAGTGGACTGTTTTGGATGCCAGCCAGCTTTTTTAACAGGAAGAATGTCTTTTTGTAAAGTCATAAGGGGCATATCATACTTTGTACACCAAATCTTGATCGTGCCATCAACACTACTTGTGAGAAATAATTGCTCCACAAATGGTGAAAACTCAAATGATGTCACCATGCAATCGTGAGCGTTGTAAACGAAATCTGTTTCTTTGAGTGAATAAGACATTTTGTGTACTTTACCCTCATCTGTTGCTACGTAGAAAAAGTCGCTCGTATCAGGCCGATTATTATCAGCCACCAAATTCAGCAAAACTACATTGTTTAACAAGGGATAGTTATTGAGACTAATGGTTGGTGCCCATTTCATAAGTAGCATTCGTTCAAGCTCAGGTGGCTTCAAGGTGTATTTCCGTATTTTGCCATTCTCTTTACAACATAGGATGGTCTCACCTTCATCTTCATTGTACCAGGTGGCACACACAGGGCGTATCATTTTGTCTCTTCTAATATTACTAGCCACAATGTGGTGCGAGGTTTCATTCTCATCTCCGTGTATAGTGAGTTTGGTGCGTCGTTCTACTTCTAGGACATGTATTTCTCCATCATCACAAGTTATCATGAGAAAATGGGGTTTCCATTTTGAAAACTCCATGTTAGTTATAATAGCAGGGAACGTATAAATGCGTTCAGGGGTTTTGCTGTTGTTTAGATTCCAAATGTATAAATAACCAGACCGCATGCCTTTTTCATTTGTGAACGCAGAACCATAAGCAACAGCTACCAGATGATCATGTCCAGGGTGCCAATCCATAACTAACACTGCACCAAGGTCAGTTGGTATAGTGAACAGTAAATCCAAGTCAATATCATCAATAACTTCTCTTCCTCTCTCTTGTAAATAATTGATTCTCTCTTCAGTGTTAGAAAATCTCTCAATGTTGACGATTTTTTCTTTATCTTGGTCTAAATGTCTTTCGATAATTATTGCAAGTTTTTTAATTTGATCAATGACAACGTCCGCTGGATATTGGTTTAAATAATCTTCTTCATCTGTAAGATGTTCATTGACAGGACACTCATCCTCATCGTATTGTTTAGGATCAACACCTCTATTTTGAGTGGTCGTCACAATAACATCCGAATCAATGGAAGTATATTGAGTTTTGAAACTCTTGTTGAAATTGACGGGAGGCGTTTGACTAGCTTCGTCAACTAAAACACGTTGAGAACTCAAAAGCTTGTTATACTTTTCATTCTGAACAAGTATGTATTTAGCTGCTTCGGATTTGGTACTAAGTTTGGTCTGTTTGACATCAAGAACATTGAATAGTTCAGACTCGGAAATTTTTATGGCACATACTTTATTCTCTTCATCTTTTGGCTTTGAAAACATTGCTGGTGCTTCATCTTTCTGTGAGATTTTCGTTCTACCATCTCGGAACAAATTCGATATCTTTTCAAACTCCATGTTAACCTCGCCTAGTGGTTACCCTCCACGCAAGAGTCTATTATTACTATTATCTTCCGTAAAATCAATTTCAGTATAGTGGTTAGCGCAGTGGATTTCAGATCTGGAGATAGGGAAATTTGCTCATGTTGAACGTTTTTATCAAATTTCATCGAATTCGGGCTATTTGAATGTGATCGTACGGATGAAGAATGATGAACACCTAAGAAGTCGTAAAATTAGGTTGTTAGGTAGCCATTCAAAATTAGCTGTTTCTATTTCGCTTTCATCTTCTTATTTTGGTTCTTATCATTTATTTATTATTTCATAAAGTATGTAGGTATTTATGCAATTAAAAAATTAATTATTCGACCGTACAAAGCAATAAATGCGAGGTCTGCGTTTTCAACAGTAACAATAAATCACAAAACAAAGAGCGAAATTATTGCCTAAGACAGGGGTCGCCAACCTTTTATGGGTCGCGAGCTACTCAGATGATTGGGAGACCCTTAGCGAACTACCTTTTAGTCTGGGAACCAAAAAATTTACGACTTAATAAGAGTTGCTCTCAACTTGAGCGACTGTCCGTGAGCTGCGAGCTATCAGAAAACCTCTCGCGAGCTACCGGTAGATCGCGATTGACGGGTTGGCGATCATCTGACCCTAAATCACCAAAGTATGGGAAAGTTTTTACAATTCCATATTTTGGTCTAATCCCTCCAAATTCAAAATTCTGCTGTTCCATTGGCTGTTACACTTGTAATATACTTTTCTATACTTTGGTGATATGGTCTAGGACCATCGACCATTTAACCATTCAACGATAAGAAGTACCGATTTGTTTTCAGGTGGATCAGTTCACACCTCAGGTGTCACTGCCCCTGATAACCTGTGCACCTGATACGCCTTCTGACATGTCCCCACTTTATTCTCTTCATCTTTAGGCTTTGAAAACATTGCTGGTGCTTCATCTTTCTGTGAGATTTTCGTTCTACCATCTCGGAACAAATTCGATATCTTTTCAAACTCCAAACACGGTTTTTGAAAGTATTGAACCGTTTCTTTGAATGAAGTTGGCGGGTTCAATGTACACAGAGGCATACACATCATATCGTGACGATGATGGGCACACTGTAGTGATTTCATTCCATGTGGTGTCAAATCCACCATTGTCTTGATGACAGGTGTCATAGTGTGAGGATCAAGAACTCGTTTAACATCCAAAAGATGGTACGGTCGACCATCTTTTTCGTCAGTTCGCTTAACTTTTATTTTCTTCCCATGCTTGGATTTTACTTTCGCTCCTACTGCACGTGGTTTTTGATGCGCACTATCTACCTTTTCAGGGGCAAAATATACCTTTTTAAAGCTTTGTTGTCGTTCTAGGAGAGGTTTCATTGTTAATAATTAAGAATCGCACTATGAAAATCCTCTCAAAAGTTTGTCCGCCTTATGTTTGTTACAAAAAGATTAGCACTATCACGTTGGAAATCAACTGAATTGAGAATGAAAGTTTGCTAGATAGCGGCCACTAGATTTTCACGATGTTTCCTGTAATAATTAGATTATGGAACAGTTTTAGCCGGCACCGCCACAACGCGTCGTTTTATTATTCTATTAAGTCCACTTTTTCATTTCTTCTTCATAGGCTCCTCACTTTTACTATGGCCTCATCCAGATGTATCCTCGTTGTATTTGACTCCTATCAGAGAGCTAAGATTAATTTCCTCCAGAACATTTATGACTTTACTGTGAAGAAAGAACCGAGTGTGGAGCAGCTGCTTGACTTGAACATCATGCAGCAAATTACACCTCTCCTAACCGATGTTCCCAATGTACAAAACCTTGCCTTGGTTACCACGGTCAAACTATGTGCTGCTAGTGAAGTTATTGCCAAACATATCCTCAAGAAGAAAGTGCTAGAACGTCTGGATGATGAGTTTGAATGTCAACCGAAAGAATACAGACGGAACGTGTTGCAGATTGTGAAGAACATCTCCAAGTATTCCGATCTGACTTCTGAGCTGCTGACACAGGCGAAACATCTGCTGACTACTAGCATTCATGACCTTGACACGCTACAACGGGAACTAGTCCTGGCAGCTTTGACAAACATATCAAACCACGGTCTCTGTAATGCACAACGTGTCATAGACTTGGAGGTGTTACCTCAGGTGATCCTTTGTCTGCAAGTACCCGTCACCCTCTCCTTGGAATCTACACAACTAATAAGAGCTCTGAGCAAGCAATCCGTGGACATTTCTGGTGTCATGCTTGATAATAACGTCCTTACCTATCTTGCCGATAATCTTCACAATCCTTATGGACTTGGAGGTGTTATCTCAGGTGATCCTTTGTCTGCAAGTACCCGTCACCCTCTCCTTGGAATCTACACAACTAATAAAAGCTCTGAGCAAGCAATCCGTGGACATTTCTGGTGTCATGCTTGATAATAACGTCCTTACCTATCTTGCCGATAATCTTCACAATCCTATGGGTAGTTTCAGTTATAAATTGATAGCCAGCTTAGTCAGCTTCGATTACAGCCCGGAGCAAACTTTATCCTAAACGGAGAGGGTTCTTTCGTTCTTGGAACGACTAGCTTTTTTCTATTCCATCTGCCTTCTCTCTTCAATTTCAGTTATTTCAGGACGATAAGACCTCTTTCCTTATATGTAGTTCTCTCTCAAGTAAAGAAAAAGAGGCCATCAGACCCGGAATTTCTGCATGGAAAGCAAGAGCGTTACAACTTGAAAACATAATCACTAGAATAATTTTATTATGTACGCTAATACGCTTGTAAGCCCACTATAAAGCTTAGTGGGCACAAGAGGTGTGGTGATTAACTGTCCTTGAACCAATAAATAAAGCTGCAGCAAACAAGAGGGTCAGAGAAAAACGAAGACCCATGTCCTTCACTTACATCTTCTAATGAATCTAAAGCCCGCCACTCACGATGAGTTTTATCGCATGCGATGATCACATCGTGAGTGGTGGGCTTAACGTATGATATAAAGTACAATTGCAAAATGAGGTCGGGCGATGAGTGCCCATAAATAGGTCGTTCGTGAATCTAAGGCAGTGGGAAAATCAACTGGAATTCACACCCTTAAATTCCTAATCTATCATCTATTGACATTCAACTAGATGTGAAAGATAGTACTAGGTGTATGGTGGGTAGAAACGAGATCACTTCGTAGTATTTTGTCGCCCCCTTATTGCAATGACATACCACACATCTCAGCTGTTTTAATGACTATCGCGATATACGTAATAATTACCTCGGCAAAATCCTGGATACGGCCCTGTCTGAGGTGTGAGCTTAGGTTTTAACAGCTCCACTGTGGGAAAGCTCTTGCTGGGAAAGTTTCCTCCGTTTTCGATGGCTCCTCATAGTTCTGCGATTTCGAAATCGAGGGCGAAGCTTGGGTTCCTGGGATCCTGAGTTTTTCCTACATGCTATCAAGTTTCTGTCCTTCAAAATCAGCAGCACGTGCTTCGTGCCCAGTTCGTCACTCATCCACGTCACCCAGTTCGTCACCACAGTCGATGGCACAAACGGCGCTTAACCTTTGTGTCTCTTCGAGGAACTAGTAGATTCTGACGCGACGGTCCGAACAACACTTCACATTGGTCTGGGAAGATGGTCCGCCGGACCAAAAATTAAATCGTGTAGTCTGGTGAACTAAATCGTGGTCCGGAGAAAGGTCTGGTGCAGTCCGATCCGTCTAATGTGTAGTCCCCTCAAGACCACTGAAAGCCGCTGACTTCTCGGCTGGGAGTAATCTCCCAAATGATGAGTTTTCTCGCATGCGATGATCACATCGTGAGCGGTGGGCTTAACGTATGATATAAAGTACAATTGCAAAATGAGGTCGGGCGATGAGTGCCCATAAATAGGTCGTTCGGGGATCTAAGGCAGTGGGAAAATCAACTGGAATTCACACCCTTAAATTCCTAATCTATCATCTATTGACATTCAACTTGATGTGAAAGACGGTACTAGGTGTATGGTGGGTAGAAACGAGATCGCTTCGTAGTATTTTGTCGCCCCCTTATTGCAATGACATACCACACATCTCAGCTGTTTTAATGACTATCGCGATATACGTAATAATTACAACACGAGTGGTCTGGTGAGACTGCCCGCTGTCATGACATTAGGGTAAGTCAGGTTTGCGGTGCATTATAAATTCGTATAGGTATGATGTGTATGCCAGAGGAATAATTTTGCTCTCACCACCCCACCTGTTATTGTTATGTAAGTAAACCCATCTAGGTAAAGGAGTCCCTTAACATACCAATATTATTATGGTAAGAAAATACTCGTATAAATCCAATAACAAGAAATTGCTTAACTTTCTACAGCTTTAGATAGTACTTTACCTAAGACCTTGTTTAGACTGTGGGATAAACGGACTTTTCAGTCACATGTTTTATCCCAAACAGATAAGGTTCGATCTTAGCTGGCTTTCCCCTATCCTGACTTCCTTCGCTCTTTCGGACCGATAAGACCTTGCCAGTTACAGCTCCCTCTCTATCCAATTCTCTCTCTCTCTCCCTCCCCTCTCTCTCTCTCTCTCTCTCTCTAAAAAAAGTCTTATTTATCAAAAAAGTGTCAAAAACTTACATTTATCAAAGGGGCGACATCTCACAAACGGATCAAAAAAAGTCTTATTTATCAAAAAAGTGTCAAAAACTTACATTTATCAAAGGGGCGACATCTCACAAACGGATCCCCAGTCATATCTCGAGGACAGCTACAGATGGGCGTGGCACCTCGTACCTCACATTTAGCGTTGATACCACACTGGCCAGCACATGGGTTCATACATTTGTTGCCTAAACAGGATGGTCGGTCGGTAGGGCAGTCGCTATGCGCGAGACATTCGGCCCGACAAGAAGTGTATGGGTCACCTAGATAACCCTGGAATGAGGGAAATGGGGAAAAAGAAATCTTTTTAATACCTTTTTTCAGGGGTGTAGGGTAAGTGTACCATTTATTCGCCCATCATCTGTAGTGTTTCTTTCTTAAAACTCCAATAAACTCCATTTATTGGCCCACATGCCCACATTTATTTTCTAATTTTTGTTTTTATGACTACAATTTTTGAATAGCACTGGTTCGATAGCAGTCTTTAAGCCCTTTCTTTTCAGGGGTGTATTACAACAACATTTCATAATTTTATCCTAAAATTATTTAATATTACAGTCGAACGTGGCTAAGTGGAAAACCGGGATAAACGGGGAAAATCGTGGGCCCTGCGTCAGGGCCGGATTACCCATAAGGCAGAATGGCAGACTGCCACGGGCCCCGCGCTTTTGGGGGCCCCGCGCTTTGAGGACTTGCCCCGCGGGGGGCTAATCCGGCCCTGCCCTGCGTACATAATTGGGATACCTAGATAGGTAGGAAAAATTGTCGGTCCCTTGGATTCCCAATCAGACAGGTTTGACTGTATTATTTAGATTTCAAACTCTTTATTGACTATAATTCAATTTACTCACTACACAAATATTATAAACAGCGGGCGAAATGATTGCCTAGGCCCTAGGGCAATCTCTACCATTCAGCCCTGACGTTAAAAGTCGTGAAAACTCGACTTTGGTAAGTGAGATATCAATATACATATAGCGATACAAACCATAAGATATTTTGCTAGAGAACCTACAATATGTCATACCTGTTTAGAAACCTAGATATTTCAAAAATAAAGTTCATCGATCTCTTTTTCACGCAATCTTTATTACGAATCGATGCGAATATTAGAAGATCCAATAATTAAATGAAGAAGATATGCCATCCACTCTGCGGTAAGATGTAGGCAATGCTGGTCAGTAGATCTTTGGACACCTACATAACTTTGTCACCAATATGAAATGACGGGACCGAATTTATTACGATCTGCGGTTTTATATATACATATATATATAGTTTTATCCACCCATAATTTGTTGATCTGAAGTGTATGAAAACCAACTTCTATGTTGATCATTTTAAATTTGTTGATCGTTCCAAATGATCAACTTATTTGATCAACATGATGTGACATTTTTTTACATCTTTCTACAATTTTTTTTTTGATGCTAGTTCAGCGTCTTTTTCTTTGACAGTTTTCCTGGGTTATTTCCCACTTTTTGGTGGCGCTAATATCTCTTCTCCTTTCCGTTTTTTGTCTTCCTTCCCTCTCTCTTTCTTTCTCTTACCACAGGGCAGGAGCACACGGCCCGATGATTGCGCACTTCACACTGGGCTGTGGGAGCGCACGCGCCACTCGCGCACGGATTGGCGCACTTGTAGTTCACACAGGACTGACTTGGGCCGCAATCGTAGTCGGAATCGCACTCATGCCGACAGCCGGACAGAGGCGACCCTGTATATCCGGGTAGACAAGAACAGGTGGGTACCATGTTGATAACTTCACATCTCGTGTTGACACCGCATGGGGAGCGGTCACATAGCTCCTCTGGAATAGAATAGAATACTCGGTAATAACGCGTCAAAAGATAAAGATCAAAATCCCAAGAGTACTTTTGTGAATTCAGTCCTCAGAGCTCCGAAAACAACAGTTTTACAGTTCGGAGCATAGAAAAATGAAAAAGCCTTAACTTTTGGGTGTCACAGCATTTTCTTTTAACTCTAGTAATGCCACTCCCGGACGCTACTCCATTAAGGTAACTACTCAATTGTCACGAGGCTAAGTGAAATCAGTGACCAAAGCACAAAGGATCAAAGATGTTTCAAGATGGAAGGGTCCCAGATGTTCCTGGGCGTCCAATGGAGTTTTAAACACCCCAATCTCTTTCAACACCGTGAGATAGGTGCCTTGCCTATCTCATGGACACAGAAAGTAAGTCAGTAAAGGATCCAAGGTTAGTTTTTTTTTTTTTTTTTTTTTTTTTTTTAAG
>NW_007379843.1:15326-21146 GCF_000475195.1 Diaphorina citri
GGGGTGTTGAGAAAGGTGGGGCCCCTATTGTAAAAAAAAAAAAAAAAAAAAAAAAAAAAAACTGAATAAGAGTGGCTGGCCTAGGGCTCAGTACTGAATTACTATACGTACCTACACATCAGGGTAATTATACAAAAGCCACAACAGTGAAAAAGAAAGCTCCTTTTTGTGTTTAACCTAACCAATAATAACACTGGTCAGGATAGAAGCAAGCCAGCCGTTCCAAGAACAAATCTCATCTGTTCAGCTAACCATTCTGAGAACAAACCTTATCCAATTAGGATAAAATCTGCCCCTGTGAGAATCAACCCCGCGACTTAGCACTTACAAGGCAAACGCACTATCCTCCAAGCTAACTAGCTAGGAAATGACATAAAACTGAAAGCTCTCATACTTACATCCAATCACAGGAGGTTAGCAAGCCAGTCGTTCTGAGAACAAATCTCATCTGTTCAGCTAACCATTCTGAGAACAAACCTTATCTGTTTAGGATAAAATCTGCCCCCGTGAGAATTGACCCTGTGACTTAGCACTTACAAGGCAAACGCACTATCTTCCAAGCTAACTAGCTAGGAAATGACATAAAACTGAAAGCTCTCATACTTACATCCAATCACAGGCATTTCTTTCCCGTTGTTCAGAACAACAGTTGTGCTGGCTACCGATTTCAAAGGTGACACAATATTTCTGGCCATTCTGGATATATGTGAAAGTAAATGACACTCCTTTTAACATTGCATTGAGTGTTGCTACCACATGGGTTAGGAGAACACGGGTCTCCTCCCATGTAATAGGTCATACCTGGAACAGAGTTCAGAATACCTAACACTCAAATATTTCAATATTACGGAAGCCTAGTTAGCTTAGTTGGTAGTGCGTCTGCCTTGTAAGCGCTAGGCCACGGGTTCGATTCCCGCCCGGGGCGGATTTTATCCTGATCTTTTGGTTCTTGAGTCGGTAAATCCTTTAATCCTCTGGGAAAAGCAAAAATCCGTAGATTTATCAAAAAATCAAAAAGTTTCATTTTCAAAATTTCGCGGTCTTGCATTTGCTTACATTTGATGTATGACAACCTAGCAATGCGCGTTTGAATTTTACTTTTTTCCCCTCTTTTTGTGCGTTAAATAAAAATCACCAACTGTCACAACATTATTTTGAATAAAATAATTAAAATAATAAATTTAATTACCATTTTAAATGACCATAATATGCATATCATGCAAATAAGTTCAACATTTTGATTTTTAGGAAGCTTTGAGTTTAAATTTATTTTAACCGGACAAGATATTCGTGGACACAACTTTAGCCGGACCATTTTCTTTCAACTCTAGTAATGCCACTCCCGGACGCTACTCCATGGTAACTATTCAATTGTCACGAGGCTAAGTGAAATCAGTGACCAAAGCACAAAGGATCAAAGATGTTTCAAGATTGAGGGGGCCCAGATGTTCCTGGGCGTCCAATGGAGTTTCAAACACCCCAATCTCTTTCAACACCGTGAGATAGGTGCCTTGCCTATCTCACGGACACGGAATGTAAGTCAGTAAAGGATCCAAGGTTAGTGGACTTCGTAAACGGAGGTTGATGTTCGAGTCCAAATAGTCCAATATATGGCATACCTTTTGGCATAATGAATTAATCGGGGAGCAACCTTTTCTCTCGACATAAACTTCAGTTATTCAGCTGAAGTTTTAGACGAGGAGGATTCAGCTCTTTGTTCAATGTGCTAGTGAGAGAATTGGTATCGTAAATAAAAAATAAATACCTACCTACCTACCTAAACTTATTTCTAACTTACGTGGGTCAAAGCGTCTACATTGGGTGAGCGGATCCCCAGTATAGCCAGGTGGACACGAGCACACCGGTATGTGATTCCTCACATTACATTCTGAATTCACTCCACACTGGCCTGCACACACATCCACACACCTGTACTCCTTGCATGCCTTGGAGTGAGAACAATCGGAATGGTCTGAAGGCAGAGAACATGAAATACATTTAGTGTAGAACTGGAAAATTCATTCAGGCTAAAGAAAACATTTAAAGAGGTTAGATAGAGGTTCAAAACTGCCTCATATAAGCAGTAGTCACAAAAGATCAGGTGACAAAGGGTTTTTACAGCCAGTTGGTAACTACCTTTTTTTTTAGGAGCCAGTCTAGTTAGCTTAGTTGGTAGTGCGTCTGCCTTGTAAGTGCTAGGCCGCGGGTTTGATTCCCGCCCGGGGCGGATTTTATCCTGATGGGAGAGTGGTCTGAAGGCAGAGAACATGAAATTAATACATTTAGGGCGAAAGTACCTACATTCAGGGTAAGGAAAACATTTAAAGCGGTTAGATAGAGGGTCAAAACTGCCTCATATAAGCAGTAGTCACAAAAGATCAGGTGACAAAGGGTTTTTACAGCCAGTAAGTAACGTTTTTTTTTTTTTTTTTTTTTTTTTTTTTTTAGGGGGGTTAAAAAAAAGGAGGTTTGATCGTAGAAGGAACTGTAACGGCTAAAGTCTTATCGTCCCGAAATCGAAGAGAGAAGGAAGACAGGATAGGAGAAAGCCAGCCGTTCCGAGAACGAACATTATCCCATCAGGAAAAAATCCGCCCCGGGCGGGAATCGAACCCGCGGCCTAGCGCTTACAAGGCAGACGCGCCACCAATCAAGCTAACTAGGTTAACGTAGAAAATTATTTTGTTGTTCTGATAGGTACGTCTAATATATTTAGGTAATCCTACGTATTTTTAAGAGTCTGAAGATCAAAGAACAATTTGTTTATTCAAATAACAAACATTGGAACAACTCCCACGCACACTTTGTCTTCTATCGTAGATTCATTTCAAGATCTTCAAACTTCGTAATGTTCCTAATTCGGATAAAACCAATTGTTCCAAATTTATTTTACGATTCCTTCCTTGTTCCACATATTTGGCTGGGTGTGTCACCAAGGTCAAGGTTATAAAGATATGTTTTTATTATTATTATTTTGGTCTAAAGCGAAGGTTATATTGGACTTTATGCTACTGAGATTTGAATTACTTTTTTTAGCTAGTGAGAGGCAGTCCCTCAATTGCTAAGGGCTTTTAATGCCTCTCCTTTTCAAGGCATCACAAAATGGTACTATTTGGTACATCCGCGGGAGTGAAAAAAATGGCCAAAAAATTTCCGCCCCGACCGGGTTTCGAACCCAGCGCCTCCAGGTTGGTAGCAAGTCCTAAAGATTACCTTGGCATTCGCCTCTCTGACAGTAGGTGAGCGGGTTACCCCAATGGCCGGGCAAGCAGGAACACACGGGACGATTGCTGGCGACATTACATTGGGTGTTGCTACCACATGGGTTAGGGGAACATGGGTCTCCTCCCATGTAATAGGTCATACCTGCAACAGAGTTCAGAATACCTAACACTCAAATATTTCAATATTACGATTTCGTCAGCCAGACGGGGTCGGCGTTTTTTGTCAGCCTCTCAATCAGCCCTAGGGTGATTTCTTTGGGCTGACATTTGGTTTTGGCTACAAACTTTACGAATGCCCTTCGAACTCAACTTTTGCTCTTTCTGTAGCATGGGAAATCCCTGGCCAGCAGTTACAGTTCCCTCTGTCAAACCTCTTAAAAAATAAAAAAATATTACGGAGATTTCGTCAGCCAGACGGGGTCGGCGTTTTTCGTCAGCCTCTCAATCAGCCCTAGGGTGATTTATTTGGGCTGACATTTGGTTTTGGCTACAAACTTTACGAATGCCCTTCGAACTCAACTTTTGCTCTTTCTGTAGCATGGGAAATCCCTGTTTAAAGCTCCCCAGCCAGACTAAACTGGTCTACTCCCTGTTTAACGCCCCCCTGCCAGACTTACAGTGACTTTTTTACTATCTATTAAAAAGAAAAAAAAAATAATAATAATGATAATCTTTCCATCACAAAGATTTGACCTCGTCAGTGATCAGACAGTAAGTTGATGCTAGCGGTGTAATTTTTATGTACTAATTTTGTCTTTTCTAGACAGCTAAAGAGAATGAATGGTATTCATCATATACTTACCTAACCTACCTTATGTGTAGGATAGGTAGCCAAGAAAAGGTAGGATCAAGCCTTTTCTTGACTTACATCTTATTTAGGTTTAAATGAAATTTCATTGTGAATGAGTACCTACTTGAGTACGTAAAAAACATACCTTGGACATACGTGGCAGCGCTGCAGACCGCCAGGAGGGTATGAAGTAAAAACTGAAACAGAAAAAGCGTACAACTCGATAAAATTATCGCCAGATCACCAGAAAAGCCACATTAACTTTCAAGTCTTTGCTAGCTAGTTAAATCAATTCAGTTCAATGACTTGATTGGACAGCATTTAGCAGAAGAGAACCATCCAATAGGCAATTCCCCTTATGGCTGGTTCTTTTCTGCTTAACCTTATTTAGGTTTAAATGAAATTTCATTGTGAATGAGTACTTGAGTACGTAAAAAACATACCTTGGACATATGTGGCAGCGCTGTAGACCGCCAGGAGCGAATGAAGTAAAAACTGAAACAGAAAAAAAGTACAGATCGATAAAAATATCGCCAGATCACCAGAAAAACCACACTAAATTTCAAGTCTTTGCTAGCTAGTTAAATCAACTCAGTTCAATGACTTGATTGGACAGCATTTAGCAGAAGAGAACCATCCAATAGGCAATTCCCCTTATGGCTGGTTCTTTTCTGCTTAACCCATACATATGTAAAGATACCCTGGTCGTTGCCCGCATATAAATAGCAAATTCAAGGCCATTTGGTTGAATGATTTCATACCATGACTGTCATTTTGATCGGTTTCCAGGTTTCTCCAAAGTTGGTTACTGTCCCGAGTGGGAGGCCTGCATAATAGGTCAAACACCTTCGACCCTCTTAGGTGGTTTTGGATTTCATTCTAAGGCTGAGAATTACCACCATGGATTATCGTGGAAGTCAGTTTAATCCGGGATCTGTATAGCTTAATCCTCAAGTAGTCAAGAGGTGATTCGTGATCAGGAGGTGCTTGTTTCGAATCCCGTCCGGGGCATAACATTTAACGAATGGCTCTATTTCCGGATAAGCTTAAATGTACCTACGTAATCCTTCGAAAAATGATTATAAAGCAAACATCATAGGTAAATATTTCTTCAAAACATCAAAGTTTCGATTCACCTTCTCTCACAAAAAAAGTACCTATAAGGTATCTTTTAGCACGGAGGGCTTGAGGATATTAAATACCTATTTTATACGAGAATTTTATAGTTTTAGACAGAAAAAAGGCTACGCAATAGAAAATAATAAAATACCCAATAAACAAACATACAAGAAGTACACAAATACAGCAGACTTACCTTCATATTTTCGTCAATTTCGCAACTCGAGAAAAATTGAAAAAAAAAAAAAAATCGGAAATTCGGTAATCACTTTACAAACCAAGTCGGTTTCATTTCACTACACTGATGTACGGCGCGATATAAGAAAACTATATAAACACTTAGTGGATGATGCCCACATACATGCCCACTATTCCAATGCCATGGCCAAGTCTCACTATGGCAAAATCAGTGGATTATTACGAGGGGTGTGCCAATCCCACTTACCTTTTTGGCGAACAGTTCTGAGGGTCTAGTGGTGACGACCTTGACTCTCTGTCAGGAGGTCACGAGTTTGAATTAGTTTGGGGTCACATTTTTTAAGACCTTCATCATTTGAAGGGTTTTACTCGGGAGGTGCCGAAAGACGAAAATTGAGTTTTGAGTAGGTATTTCAACTGGAGTTAAATACGTCAATTTTCTATGACTTATGATGTTCATACTTGGTTCAAGATTAACTCTAGTATTAT
>NW_007379843.1:21227-42415 GCF_000475195.1 Diaphorina citri
TTTTTTTTCCCAAGAGGTTTAATAGAGGGAACTGTAACTGCTAAGGTCTTATCGTCTCGAAATCAAAGAGAGAAGGAAGACAGGATAGGAGAAAACCAGCCGTTCCGAGAACGAACATTATCCGTTCTGGATAAAATCCGCCCCGGGCAGAAACCGAACCCGTGGCCTAGCGCTTACAAGGCAGACGCGCTACCAACCAAGCTAACTAGGCTGGCGTTCAGTTGGTGAATGTATAGCCACGACCCATGACGACTAAGTACTACCTACGAATTCCTACAAATATGTACATAGTCCTTAGGTACCCATATCATAGGACGGGTTCTAATTCGACTAGGAAGTGCTTAGAAGACTAAAAATCTCGACGTTTCTCACGCCCAATTAAGATGAAACCCATTTCCTTTCTTGGGTCCGAACAGAAAAAACACTATGCGTGTAGAAAAGAACGTGAAGAACAAGAGAACTTCTTCCTTTTGAATAGCTAAATGGAAACCTACGCTTGAAATCGGACGTGGAAATTCACACCTACTGGATAATTCAGTCTTAAGAACCAACCTCAGTTATGCATTTCATGCTTAAAGCAATTTCATGCTTCAACTTAAAACAATAACATTATAATCCTTTTATTATTAGGTATATTATGGTCTTTATTTTCACGTTCATACATACTATCGTAAGAATGGCACACAACCCATCTATCCGGGAACAAACAATGTTCCTAAAAATATGTGGGTTTGGTTTATTATTATTTTGTTAAGAAGTAAATGCATTTTGTGTAGTAAATCACAGTTTAAATACAAATTTGTGAACTTTAGCAGTTTCGCCCAAAGGGATTTGAATGAATCTATGAATTTGTATGAATATTGAAAAGTTATAATTTCTGAGTATAGTTACGTATGTAACTATGCTAATGAAACAAGAATCTGGTTATTAAAATACTTCGCAAAACCCGCGGGTCAGCCATTCCTACACAAAATCCTTGAACATTGTGATTTCCTTCAGTTATAATTTTTCAGTCATCCTACAAAGTGTTGTTTGTACCTTAGATTTGCTGAAGTTTTTTTTTTAAGAGGTTTGACAGAGGGAACTGTACCTGCTATGGTCTTATCGTCCCGAAATCGAAGAGAGAAGGAAGACAGCATAGGAGAGACCCGTACACGTTCAGTAATTTAGTAGCCTCGTGAATGTTTTTCAGGATTTCAGGTAGTTAAGTAGTTATTTCTCCGGGAAGGACATGGTAGATACAAGTTTATGATTGACTGTGTAAAGTCCAATACGTAGGTATAAGAGAATTTTTCTATGTAAGAAATAATAAGAATAATAAAAATATTAGGTATAATCATAATTATGATTTTTTTTTGCCCATCACTGGAGAAATGAGAGTAATAAAGTTATACAAAATTTTAGGTTTCTAAATTCATTCCGTTCAAAAATCAAGGTGGGGGCGCGGTCTTTATGAACACACTGTGTACGCATGGCACCAGCATCAGGTAATCAAGTGAAATAATCGAGTTATGTATGTAAGAATCAACAACGTTTTTTAGAGTAATTTATCAAAATAGGGTCCTTCTTTTAATTTCCCTGGGATCTTAATGAATATACCTATGTAGGTAGGTATGTACTGAAGAATAATATACGAGCAGTAAGTAGTATTTTGGGTATTTAAAAATTAATAAAATCGAAAACATGCGAGAATAAGTGAAAATAAGAGGATAAAAAGTATTTTTTTTTCAATTAATAGCGCTCAACCCTAAGGGGAATTTACCTAGTTAAAAAAATTAAAAGGGGAAAAACAGTGCTACTCAAAAACGGATTACCTTTGATGCTTTGAACAAAAAACGACGGTCTAGAGGGTTTAGTTTATTAGAAAATAAAGTAAATTTTTAATAAATATTATTTAAGACCCACATTAGGTAAATACCTACAGGTTTGCCAGGTGCAAAAATATCCTGCAGTGCCAAAAGCAACAATTCAAATGAGGTGGTGAAACTGATATGGTGACTACAGGAAATACTAGGACTTGGTACATGTCAGCTCCAACTTCTTTTTTAAGGACATCGACACAAGTTGAAAGTTGTGTTTAAAGTAAATGCTTCATGATATGGTAAAACCATTAGAGTTTTGTATAATACCTACAAGTAGGTACAATACACATAATTTTCATTATCTATCATCCAACTATCTTGTTCAAAAGAATAGTATGATGTTGACATATACGAAGCCTGTGAGAACACAAGGGTGTAGGAAGGGGGAAGGCGGTTTAAGTTACCTTTGACCTGAAGTTTAGAGGAGTACCTAGCTTGAGCTGCCGTATTGGAAGCAACACAAGTGTATTCACCAGAATGCGCTGCACTCACTGAGTTAATGCTAAGGAGACTAGAAAACGAGTCAAGATCCGAAACATTAACGGGAAATCTAGGGCTTAAAGGTTTGCCGTCTTTAAGCCATCTAATAGTTAACGGTGGGTCACCATGCGTAACGCCGCATATAACCCGTGTTCTTGCTCCTTCTGGAAGCCCGTCAAATGGAAATGCAAACGATTCTATCTTAGGAGGCACTGTGGAAAGTGAACAATAGAATTCAGATGGTAATCAAGATGAGTATACAAAAAGGACACATTATCCCAAGCTTTTATTATAGGGGTAGGTATTATGTCAAACCCAAGGAACTAGAAATTATAATCAAAGAAGAGACATGCAGAATATGTATAACCGCAATGGCAAAATACTTACAGCAGTGCCATCAGTGTTATACGAATTCTGACATGTCTCAGAGAATAAGACTAATAAGAAATTAAATGTACCAGACTTTACACACTAAAGATTTACATACAGTATAGGATTTGGTTTCCTAGCCATGTTTGTTGTCAATGTGATACTTTGTATTGGTGAGATCAGAAAATTAAGAAGGCCAAGTCTGCATTCCCAGTTTTTCGTGTCTGCTGAAAATGATGAATCTCAATTCCTTCAACCTTTTCTCAATTTCAACTTGGCATTTCATGACAATACGTGAAAAATCAACGGGTAAAAATTATGATAGGGGTAAAAACCTGGCAAAATGTTCGTGTAATATAACATATAACACACTGCTTGCTCAGAAAGTAAATATTTTTGGCACTTTTTTTTAGTTTTCTGCTTATACCTCCTAATCCTAAACCACGCCCCTAAAATGTAAAAAGTAATAAGTAAAAAGAAAAAAATTCACAAAATAGAACATTAAAAACGAATAAAGTTTGGACACACTATCACGTAGGAAATTTTTGTGTAGGTACTTTAATTTTGACATACATTTTGGGTAGGACTCACAGTTTAGGAGTTTTAAGCGAAAAACCAAAAAAAAGTGCGAAGTTTTGGCCCTTTAATTTTGACATACATTTTGGGTAGGACTCACAGTTTAGGAGTTTTAAGCGAAAAACCAAAAAAAAGTGCGAAGTTTTGGCCGTTTTCTGGCAGTTTTTCCGCTGCCAAAAGTTCTCCCCTAACTCTAGAGGTCTCAAATTTAGTATCACACTTCCCCCACCATACCTAACGATCCTATAACTAATTATTACAAGGTAAGCCTATCTTAAACGGCTCTTTATCTTTTAAAGTAATTTGATATCCAGGATTCAGCATAGGTACTCGTATAATATGCAATATACCTACATAAATAGTTACCTACCTATGTATCTACCAGATTTAGACGAGTCAGAATAATAAATAAGTAGGTATTTCTAGTTTCTAATTTCGTACACAAACCTTTTTCCCAGTGGACTTCTTCAATAGGATATCCTGCCACAGGACACTTGATGGACAAGCCTTCTCCATCGATGGCCGTGACTTTCGGTATAAGTCTCACATATGGCAAACCTGTAATAGTAATAATTATAATATTAGTACCTATTAATAATAAGTGACCTCCGTGGCGGAGTGGGTATCACTCTAGGCTTGCACTCCGGAGGTCCGGGTTCGATTCCCCGTGGGTCGAATTTTTTTTCGGCTCTGTGCTTGGATTTCGGGGTGTACTCAGCCTCGTGAGGACAATTGAGTAGCTACCTACTTTCATCGAGTAGCGAGTTAGCGACCAGTGGTGGCATTACCATAGGCGGTTCTTGCCTAAATTTTTGGGGGGACTTGATTTTGAAGGTACACCTTCAAAATTTTGATTTAGCTTTATGTAAAAAATCTGGTGTGACAGTTCCAAAAGTTGACAAAGGCTTTATAAACTTTTTTAGGGAAAACACGAAAAACTCATATCTTTTGAAAGAAGCAGTCAATTTTAATGGTTTTGGTCTTGGAAAAAGCCAAAATCTAAGGGACTCTGTTGGTATTAAGGCATTTCTGGCAAAGTTGACATTAATTAGTATTAGTTATTTAAGGTCAAAATTCCGAGATGTCTAGTTTTGGCACCGAAATTGGCAAAAACACGTGGATTTTCCCCTTTAGGTATGTCTCCTTTTGAAACCGTTTAGCTTACAGTAGAGCAGGTTAGAAAATGTCCATTTTTGAAACCGTAGGTACATATTTGTCCATTTTTGGAACCGAAATTTCCAAAAACACGTGGATTTTCGTCCATGTTTGCTACCGTAGCTGATCTTTAACGCCGTTTTTAACGGATTTCCGTTTGTTTTAGAGGTCTGACGATGTTTTCAAACGATTTGCCTTGAAAAGACGAATCGAGATATACCAAAAACTCAATTTCCGAAAATTGAGCCTTTGTCCATCACTTAGCTTGAATCCAGGATTATGTACCTAATATGTACATAGGTATATATATGTATTTAGAGTATTTTAGAGTGAGTGTGAGGTGTGAGTATGTGGCGCACTTTACCGAATTACATTTTAGTATTTTACATATTTACGGAAGGTCTTGTCAGTAAATGTACTCGTACCTAACTGTCTATTTACCCAAGTACAAATTGAAATATCATTAAACTTACTCCATTATTATAGTGTTTAATATTACGAGTACCTCCAAGTTGTAACTCTGCAGAGCCCTGTGCTACATCTCCATCACTCCTTCTGGCTATACACTGGTAAATACCACGATCCTCTCTTCCTACAGGATTGATCACTAGACTTGTGCTCGAAGTCCTGCCTGGAATTTGTCGCCCATCCTTGAACCAGGCAATGAGATAGGGACCAGAATCATACGGGGTGATCTCACACTGGAAGTTTGCACTCCCATCCAGAATGAAATTTCGAAACATCCATTTTCACCCCTCAGAGACCATCAGGGCCGGAAGTCTGAATTTCATTTTTGGGTCTGAATTTCAAGATGAACCATTAGTGGGACCTATTTGAAGCACAAATCTTCAATCGATAGGAATTTCCCATTTTTGGTGCTTCCACTATTGGCGGGAGAACATGGAAAAATGAAATTTTGAATAGGCCATAACTCCGGCCCGGGTAGTCAAATCGAGCTCAAACTTGTACCAAAGTACTACGTTCTTTAAGACCTATGATATGATGTATAACAAGTAGGGGTTTTTATTTAAGATTTAAATTTGGAGACTCTGGGGCCGCCCCTGGGGGGCTCTCCGAAATTTCGAGTACCTCCCAAAATTCTTTATCATAATCAAGGGCTGCCTGCAAAATTTCAGCTTCCCTGAGTAAACATTAAAAAATTAAAAGGGTGCCTGGGACTTTCTGAACGGACTGTACACGTATATGGCATTTCTGGCAAAGTTGACATTAATTAGTTATTTATGGTCAAAAAGTTCCGAGATGTCCAGTTTTGGTACTGGAAACCCGATTCATCCCCTTATGGAACCGTAAGGTACTTGTCCTATTTGCTGCTTGTCCTTTGTCCACTTTTGGACCCGAAAATGCTATTCAAGGATAGGCTTTTTCTATTTTTGGAACCGAAATTGGCCAAAACGCCTTTTCAACCGATCCACCTTGAAAAGACAAATCCGGATATACCAAAAACTCAGTTTCCGAAAATTTTGGAGTTGTCCACTTTTGAAACTGGGCGGCTACTCAATTATCAACTGTCGGAAAATATTAGATATTTTTGTACAGTACTGAAACAAACATCCAAACGGTCGAGTTGAAACGTAGACCTTCACTCCGTTCGGTCAATTACTGCATATTATAGTATTATACATAGTATGTAATTATTACAAGGTAAGCCTATCTTAAACGGCTCTTTATCTTTTAAAGTAATTTGATATCCAGGATTCAGCATAGGTACTCGTATAATCAAACTGAATAAACAAACATCCAAACGGTCGAGTTGAAACGTAGACCTTCACTCCGTTCGGTCAATTACTGCATATTATAGTATTATACATAGTATCCGAGATGAATAAGGAGAAATTTAGTCTTACCTAGGTACATTCTTTATTCATTGACCTAATTGTTAGCATGTTGCCTATTGTTTTACCGTAAATATTGAGTCTGGCTGAGTGAGTGACTGTTCCTGCTCTGTTCTCAGCTACACAAGCATACTCTCCGCCATCTTCCACAGTGACGTGACTTATATTCACATGACTAATGACGTCACCATGTCCGGACACAAACTGACCAATGACGAACCGGTTATTGGTGGGTAACTCGAATCCATCCAATGTCCAGCCAATATCCGGTGTTGGATTACCGGAGGCAATACACTTGAGAGACACGGCCGGTCCTGGCTGGAGCGTTTGTTCTATGAAGCTGTACGTCAGTATGGGAGGTGTATCTGAACAGAAAAAAAATATTGATGGGGTGCCACCAGATTTAGGCGATTTTTAGTGGGGCTGGGGAACTTTAAACAGGGAGTATACCATCCTGAAATTTCCTTGCTAAAGAAATAGTACAGGTTGAGTGTGAAGGTCATTCATTTTGCTGTAGGTACCCGAAAACAAATGTCATCCAAAAAGCAATCACCCTATTGAGAGCCCGTCTGAACACGGGAAAAGGCGAAGAAGAAGAAGAAGAAGAAGAAGAAGAAGAAGAAGAAGAAGAAGAAGAAGAAGAAGAATATAATTTAAACCCCCACCAGAAAGAATTCCCCTGCCAAATTTGGATGCTCTCCTACTACCTAGGTATAACATTTTAAGACGAAATAGGTAGTTAGGTATCTACTTACATGTGTAGTTAACCTACATAACTAATTTTGTGTAGAAAAAAATAATAAAATAAAATTTAGTCAAGAACACAGTTTTTAGTGAGGAATACTTGATTTAGCAGTTAGCTATTGATTTTGTAGTGTCCTCCCTCAGTAATGTATGGGTTGGTCGGATCTGAAAGTACTTTGGCGTCGTGTGTTGATCGCTGGAACGACATTATATTTTGTGACAGCATTAACACTTCTTATTTCACCGAGGAGATAGGAAATAATTATACATAGAGATATGTATGCAGGTAGGTACCTACTTGAATGTGACACTATACACCTTGTATGTATGTATTAGGTACCTATATACCTAGGCTTTTTTTTTTTTACTGAGCAGACGGAACGAGAGGAGAACAAAGGAAAAATTGGAAGGGCATGTAAAGAAGTAAGAAAAGTGCTTAGATAGGTACCTATACAATAGCGTGGTCCCTTGGAAAGTTGGAAATTACAAGAGCTTGAAATTGGTGCAAGGAATAGAGGCATGGAGTCTGTAAAATAACATTACGACTTTGTTGAATAATTTATTTTTCTGCGTTTTTTTGGTGGTGTTGAGGTTTAAATAAAATTACAAGAATTAAATGCCTACGTTCCTATTGTATATTGTATAGGTACTTACAGGGTAAATCAAAATTATCTGTCGTAATGCAAGTACAAATTAGTTCTACACACCACGTAGCAAATACGATTGAACTAGATCAGGGGTTTCCAACTTCCATGTTTACCTATGCGGGCCACATGCTACATTCGGAGGTACTGTACATACCTAGCAGAGTCCGATCGAATTGTGAGCGCCGCAGGTGAAACTTTTCAAAATGTATTCTCCAAATTGTAGCTGAGCACTAAAGGGGATCAGTTTCCATGACCCAATAATATAACTACACTGGTCTTCCACGCGGCAGAGCCGGGTTTAATGCCCATTTTTGCCTAAGTGCCAAACCTTTTTTTACATTTAGGTGTTTGTACAACTCTCAAAAAGCTTCGCGGGCCACAAAAATAGTCGCTAGTTGGAAACCACTGAACTAGATGGTGGGCGTACGAGGGGCAAATGAAAAGAATATACATAGGTATATAAGTAATTTTAAAACAAATTTACCTATTTTTCTGAGTTTTGACAAGACAAAATCCATTTCTCGTCTCGTAAAAATAATGTAAAGAAAATATTCTTTTTTGGCACGTTATTTTGAAGGACAAAAAAGTAGGTAGGTATAGCTTTTTAGTCCAACTTTCAGGTCGATCCGATTAACAGGACTGTAGTTATATAACTTGAATGATCTTCCTCTCTTGGGGAAAGCATCAAAAGTCAGGGAACATTAAATTTTGGAATCAATTTTATTTAAATACCTATATACCTACCTAATCATGAATTAAAAGACAAGACGAGAAATTACTCGTCTCGTCGTGCATAACCACTGGTTCTCTTCAAGGGCCTCTTCCATCCAACCACTGGTTCTCTTCAAGGGCCTCTTCCATCCAACCACTGGTGAAGAACCAAAAAAACCGACTGTCATCAACAAACAAGGAATGAAGAAATAGAATGGAGTAATAACATCAGATGTAGAAGAGAACAAAACAGTCTGGGTGGAGTACATCAAAGAACTATATGATACAGAAGCAAATGAAGAAATGAATGATGTTGACAATGAGAATGAATGTGAACATGATACAATTGGAACAAAGATAGAAATATGGGAAGTTAAGAAAGCAATAAAAGAATTGAAAAATAACAAAGCATTGGGAAGTAATGGTATTCCAGCTGAAGCACTAAAGACACTAGTAATCAGTGCTATATCTAGAATTACAGAATTGATAAATAAAATCTACGACACCGGAATCTGGGCTGAAGATCTTGTAAAGACAATTCACCACAGATGCAATATTCGCTCTGAGACAGCTGTTGGAAAAATACTTAGAAAAAGAAAAATCACTAACCATGGTATTTATAGACCTAGAAAAAGCTTACGATCGAGTGCCACATGAAGAGATTTGGAGATGTTTGAGAGAGAAGGGAACACCTGAGAAGTATGTGAGGATAGTGAGAGACATGTACGAGAGAGCGACAACTAAGATAGGAAGCAGTGTGGGCCTCACAGAACGTATTCCTGTGCAAGTAGGACTGCACCAAGGATCTGCTCAAAAAGTTTCCCCTCGTGAAAATATTTCGTGATTTTGGCCAGTTAATATTTCCGTTTTGAAACAAACTACAAACAGCGGTGTTAGACGGTCTGGTGGGATTGAGCTATCGCTTGATGCGGTAGCTTGATCATGGGAGACGCGACGGGTGGTGGGGATGGAGACCCGCCAGACTTGATGAGTATGCAGACACAGATGGATACAGGTACTCCGGACACTGGAACAGTGCTGGAGAAACAGCGCGCGCCTTTGTTATACAATGCTGAAATGAAGTTTGATTGGTACAAGCTGATCATACAATCCAAGTCCACAGTGGGTTCGAATGCATCAAATGGCAACTACATCAGAGCGCTTCATCTATCCCGAGTTCTTTCAGAAACCACTAGTAAAAGTGGAGATATCACTGAAATACGTAGACTCAATAGAAACAAATTCCTGGTAGTATGTCGCACAGCCAAGTGTGCGAATGAGATCATTGAGAACAAGAAAGTTCAAGAGGAATTCAATGCATTCATTCCCTCAGTATACATGCAACGTTCTGCCATTATCCGCGACGTTGACTTGGATATTGATGACAAGATGTTCATGGATAATGTAGACACCGGAAACTACAAGATCCTCAACATACGAAGACTGAACCGCCGAAGTTTGATGGATGGGAAAGTCTCCTACATTCCAAGCAGAACAATAAAAATAGATTTCTCGGGTCAGGACCTTCCTGCATTCATCTACCTCTGGTATACGAAGCTCAAGTGTGAACCCTACATGCAACGTCCAATGCAATGCTTCAGCTGTTATAAATTCGGCCATATCACGAAGAATTGTCGCAGTGTCAAGTTGTGTTCTATTCAAGGGCCTCTTCCATCCAACCACTGATTTTTCCCCCAAGTGAGCCTTCAAGATATTTTACCAGGGAGGTGTTAAATGTTTCTAGACTTTGCGAATCTTCCAATTCTAATGGTCTCTTTGTGGCATTTTCTTTTATTTATTTATTCTAATGTATTTTAAACTAAACTGTAAATATATGCTATACATACGCCACTGACTAAGGAAAACAGATGATTTTCTTCGCTCCCCCCCCCTCTCTCTCTCTCTCTCTCTCAAGTCTTAATGAAATTTTACACCGCGACCCGTGTTATTGTAATTTTATTTTTCTTTTATTTCTCCTCCTCTCGCGTTCGTCATCCTTCATTTAGTTTCGCGTCATTTCTAGAGGTGGCAAAGATCGGTTCACTTTAGGGAATAAGTTCCAACCGTTCAGTTCCTTTCATGGAACTGTTCCCAATATAAGTTCAACCCTCTTAGGTGGTTTTGGATTTCGTTCTAAGGCTGAGAATTACCACCATGGATTATCGTGAAAGTCAGTTTAATCCGGGATCTCTATAGCTTAATCCTCAAGTAGTCAAGAGGTGATTCGTGATCAGGAGGTGCTTGTTTCGAATCCCGTCCGGGGTATAACATTTAACGAATGGCTCTATTTCCGGATAAGCTTAAATGTACCTACGTAATCCTTCGAAAAATAATTATAAAGCAAACATCATAGGTAAATATTTCTTCAAAAGATCAAAGTTTCGATCAAAGTTTGAAAAAAAGTACATATAAGGGATCTTTTAGCACGGAGGGCTTGAGGATATTAAATACCCATTTTATACGAGAATTTTATAGTTTTAGACAGAAAAAAGGCTAACCTATTTTTCCGTAATAGAAAATAATAAAATACCCAATAAACAAACACACAAGAAGTACACAAACACAGCAGACTTACCTTCATATTTTCGTCAATTTCGCAACTCGAGAAAAATTAAAAAAATCGGAAATTCGGCAATCACTTTACAAACCAAGTCGGTTTCATTTCACTACACTGATGTACGGCGCGACATAAGAAAACTATATAAGCACTTAGTGGATGATGCCCACATACATGCCCACTATTCCAATGCCATGGCCAAGTCTCACTATGGCAAAATCAGTGGATTATTACGAGGGGTGTGCCAGTCCCACTTACCTTTTTGGCGAACAGTTGTGAGGGTCTAGTGGTGACGACCTTGACTCTCTGTCAGGAGGTCACGAGTTTGAATTAGTTTGGGGTCACATTTTTTAAGACCTTCATCATTTGAAGGGTTTTACTCGGGAGGTGCCGAAAGACGAAAATTGAGTTTTGAGTAGGTATTTCAACTGGAGTTAAATACGTCAATTTTCTATGACTTATGATGTTCATACTTGGTTCAAGATTAACTCTAGTATTATGCCGCTTAGATAGTCAGACAGACCTATGTAGGTCTAATAGGTCTGGCTAGAGGACGTTAAACAGAGAGTAGACTAGCGTCTGGCTGTGGGACTATAAACAGGGAGGAGAACAGCTAACCCTAACCAGCCTAGCTAGCTGGCAGTTTCAAAGGGTTCTCCCCGCTCTTAAAGAATAAGCACAAGTCCTCACGATGGTTGACTGCGGTTCAGGAGGAGCCAGTTAAACATGGCTAGAGACCATCACCCCTTAGAGACTGTTGGGGGGCTAAAAAGAAGGTTGGTAAAACCCACCCTTAGACTGACCACACGCCACTGGCTAGGATTTATATGGTAAAGTCAGATTCCACTTCATGCATCTTGTTATGTATAACTATAAGATATACATTATACATAATATATGTTGATCTCTACAAATTCTATGTCATGGGGACCTCTGAGTCAACACTGTTCTAGGAAATTATGTAAACAATTTAGGAAATAGACAGGAGCACAGAAAAACTTTGATAGACGCGAAGGCTTTTCAATTAGACCAAGTTTTATGAAAGGTTACCTCTTTTATTAAATAGGTAAGTAGGCGGATAATTATGTTTATCAAAAGAGGTTAAGTTCTTATTTGAGTACCCTTGTGAAGGCAGAATAGATGATTCAGCAACATTGATTGCCTAAGAGCCCAATTTTCCCTAATGACCCTGCAAGGTATACGTAATTTCCACTACTGGGGTAGGAATAAGACAGTTAAAGAAGAAGAGCAAACAAATAAATAGTAAAAAAACATAGAATTTATTGAATAAAATTTGATCATACACATAAGAATTATATAAAATAATTTAAATTAAAAAAAGTACAATAAATAAGGCAACATAAAATATTAGGTACAAACTTACATTTGCACATAAATGGTAATTTAATACATAACATGCGAAAATTAAAGGATATTAGAAATGAGCCAGCCATGCAATTTCTCAACAAACAAAACTACCTATAAAACAATGAATTTCATGAGTTATTCAAGTCAAGTAGGTGTACCTCTAATGTGCATCTTTTTCAAGCTCGGTTTCAGTTCAGGCAATCTTGTCCGGGTTCCAGCAGTACTTCTGTTTGTTCGGAATGTTCTCAATAGCTTTAACTTCCTCGGGAGACAATTCAAAGTCTAGAGCAATGTTCTGGACAATGCGCTCTGGAGTTACTGACTTTGGTATTATCACTGAAAACAGAGTAAATAATGAGATAACTAGCGAATAGGAATTCAGAAGCTAATTAATGCTCGACCGATCTTAATTACGTACCTACCTGCTTGATAATAGGAACTACCTACTCTTTTTTTTCACTAGGTCTTATAGAGGGAACTGTAAAAACGGAGATCTTATCGACCCGAAATCGAACAGAGGACAGGATAGGAGAAAGCCAGTCGTTCCAAGAACGAACCTTACCTGTTCAGGATAAAGTTCACCCAGGGCGGGAATCAAACCCCCGACATAGCGCTCACAAAGCAGGCGCGCTTCCCTCTAAGCTAGCTAGGCTGGCTGTAGGTATGTTTCACAATAATATTGAACCTCAAATCTAGTTATGTACGGTACCAAATTTTGTTCATTTCTGTAAAACATATGGTACAGCTTTCTGTTAATAATATTTATCTTAAGGAAAAATTGCATAAACTTACAGAAGTTCTCCTGCAGTGCCCATCGCAATAACACCTGAGCAGGGGACACAGAATGAACCTTGGCAATCTGTGCTAGAGTTTGATAGAGGGAACTTTAACATCAGAGGTTTATCGTCCCGCAAATCGAAGAGAAATGAAAAACAGGATAGGAGAAAGCCAGGCTGCTAGCCGTTCCGACAGCGAACCTTATCTGTTTAGGATAAAGCTTGCCTCGAGCGGAAATCGAACCCGCGACTTAGCGCTTCAGAGAGACCTTCCAAGTCAACTAGACTGGGTTTTGGGACACACTATCTACGATTACCTCCTATTCTAGCTTAATGACTGTTTGACTGTAAGATTTATTATGCAAAATTTTGTCTCCATATTTCACAAACAAAGCGTTTTAGAACGCGATTGTTTTCTCATTACTTTCAGAGTAGACCGACTCTACAGTTCTACACATAGGTACCTAGATAAAATATACCTACCTATCTACATAAAATTATACTCATTATCAAAATTCTACTCTCGTCGTTAGTGAAAGATATAGATATCCTAACAATAGGATGTAAAATTGATGTCCGTGCACATATTACAAATTCAAGCGCAGGTGTAGAAAAATATAGAAACGACTTGTGGATTTAATAGTCAGTGAGTCTGCTATCAAAGGATTACTTGAAGTACTGCCCAGTGATGCATAGGCTTGCAGCGCGATCTTGTTTTGATTGCACACATCAATCAGCTCTTGAGGTTGAAGAAAATGAGGATGGAATTCAACCTGGAAAATTAAAATTCAATTCAATACTAATGGCTCATCCTGCAATTTGTGAAGGTAGAAGTAGAAACACACTATCATCACATCATGTCACGTGAACTCATGAGGAATCAGAAAGATGAAGTTCAAAGTTTTCCATAATATTGTAGGTAATCTCTTTCAGGACAGCCACAATACTATCACGTTATGTGAGTGAGGTTAACCTCAGTAGTTAGTAGGTAGTGTAGTGAAAGTTGGTGGTTTGAGTCTAAGTCAAGTCATACATTTTATGAATGTTTTTAGTGTGAAATGACATTTGTAACAAACATTTAAGTATGCTTGAAAAATTAAATTTCCCAAAATCAATTCAATTCAGATAGTAGAGGGTCATATCTTACCTGATTAACAGCAGGAACTACTTTGCTGTTCTGAATGAGATTGACCAAATGCTTAGCAGTATAGTTGGACACTCCAATGGATTTCAAAGGTCCATTGTTAGGATTGTACAGTTCCGTCAATGCATTCCACAGTGTGTGGCGGTTGCTGATCTGCTGAGGACTGGAGCTATCCACACCAAATGTCCCAGGCCAATGAATCAAGAAAAGGTCCAGGTATGTGGTTCCCAGATCTTTCAAGGTCTGGGCTACCAGGGATTTTACTTGGTCAGCATTTCCATTGTACTGAGGAGCTGAGAAGAGAGTTCAATCAATATTTTTTACAACAAGGGATTGTCAAAAAGCTGACAGAATAAGTGATATAGAAGAAGTTTGTTTGACCACTAATAGGTAATATTTGTTGCTTGGAGTAAATGCAAAAAAATCAGCATGCTGAATCCAGCAGTGACCCAATTGACTTTCGCACTGAGTCCATCCTATTCAAAGACACAACTCGTGAGGCTCTGACCTCTCTCAGTCAGTGTTTGGAGTTGATTAATCGCGGCGACGAAATGTGGGGCAAGCGACACAAGGACGCGACGTCGCGACAGAAAACCATGGAGGGCGCCGCCTATTCGTCGCTCATGAAGACCTCGCATATTTCTAATCGCGAGGTAAGAGGTTTTTTTTCCGGTACTTGTTCAGAAGCCACGACAATGAAAAAAAGTAAAAAATCTTTTTGTGTCCTAACCCTATAATAACACTGGTCGCTGCTCAAATTGTGAAAGCTTCTTTTTGTGTTTAGCCTAACCGTATAATAACACTGGTCACTGCTCATTTGTCACATCTTCTAGCAATTTTCCATTGACGTGACTTCTGAACAAGTACCTTTTTTCCTTGTGTCTTATTGGTCTCCTGATTTTCCTGCATATTGAAAGCGTAGACACTCGACTTTCAATATTATAACGCTTAGTCGCGCTACGCCTAAAAATCATAGCCTATGAAAATGATTGAAACACTATAGGGGACCTTTTGTCACACGAGTCCAGTGTGAGAGGTATCTATGATTTTCATAGGTTTTGGACATTGAATTTAAGGGCCGTATCGCGCGAATCCACGATATAACGCTTAGTCGCGCTACGCCTAAAAATCATAGCCTATGAAAATGATTGAAACCTCTCACACTATGGGGGACCTTTGTCACACGAGTCCAGTGTGAGAGGTATCTATGATTTTCATAGGTTTTGGACATTGAATTTAAGGGCCGTATCGCGCGAATCCACGCTACTAAAAGTCTCGCGACAGCCAGTCACGGAATCAATCATTTACATGATACAAATTTCTTGACCCCGCCGAGAATCGAACCCGGGTCTCCCACGTGCAAGGCGAGCGCAGTGAGCATCACTACCACATGGGAGCTGACTATTATTCTTCCAATGTGAGAGTCTGGCCTTTTACTGCACGTGTAGACGCCGGACTTTGAGTTCGGAATCGAACCCGGGTCTCCCACGTGCAAGGCGAGCGCAGTGACCATCACTACCACATGGGAGCTGACTATTATTCTTCCAATGTGAGAGTCTGGCCTTTTACTGCACGTGTAGACGCCGGACTTTGAGTTCAATAGGTGTTACAAATTGCATTTCTATGACAAGAGAGCCAAGTCTGTTTAGTCTTAACCATAGAAACATTGAGGAGCTGAGAAGAGAGTTCAATCAATATTTTTTACAACAAGGGTTTGTCAAAAAGCTGACAGAATAAGTGATATAGAAGAAGTTTGTTTGACCACTAATAGGTAATATTTGTTGCTTGGAGTAAATGCAAAAATATGTATGTACTGAGTACTGAGTACATTGTACTCTTAGTACACCCACGAATAACAAATCAACCAGAAGCTTCCAAAGTGGGAAAATACGAAGGTCGAAAAAACACGTCATTCAATTTGACAAGGTACAAACAAGTCAATCACAGAACTAAGATTATAACCTAAATGATCTTATCTTGTACCTAGTTTGAAAATTTTAATTACCATCAATTTAGAAATATTGGTTGAGTTCCAAAACATTACATCATTTTTTTTTGCAGTCCCCGAGAGGGAAAACCCCTAATGGGTGATAAAAAGATTCTTAGCAATATATGGACCCCTCATGTGGTTGTTAGAAAATGCAAAAAATTAAGGGAGCTTTAATCAATAAACTTCAATCTTTTTTCCATTTTTTACCAAGGTATATCATCATAAATGCCTGCATCAAATGTAACACTACATAAAAGCATTTACTACTCACATAATTTGGAGGTAATGAAAATATCCTCCCTCTTCAAGTTGAATTTGGGCAGAAGAACTTTCAGGGCTCTCCCAATGGAAGCTTCATTTCCATACTCCTGGGCAGTATCTAGAAAGTAGAAAAAAAAGTTTGAAAACAGAAAAGATTATAATTTCAAACTAATAATAAATAGATACCATATATAATTTTGTTCAGCAAATCTCTTTACAACAGGTAAATTGCTTGTATCCACCATTAGTAAACCCCAATAATGGATTGGCAGCAAATGAATAGAAAATTTACATAGGTATACTCACCAATTGCTCTGTAACCTGCAGCAAAAGCAGCCTCAATAGAAATAGGAATTCAGAAGCTAATAATTAATGCTCGACCGATCTTAATTACGTACCTACCTACTTGATAATAGGAACTACCTACTCTTTTTTTTCACTAGGTCTTTTAGAGGGAACTGTAAAAACAGAGATCTTATCGACCCGAAATCGAAAAGAGGACAGGATAGGAGAAAGCCAGCCGTTCCAAGAACGAACCTTATCTGTTCAGGATAAAGTTCACCCAGGGCGGGAATCAAACCCCCGACATAGCGCTTACAAGGCAGGCGCGCTTCCCTCCAAGCTAGCTAGGCTGGCTGTAGGTATGTTTCACAATAATATTGAACCCCAAATCTAGTTATGTACGGTACCAAATTTTGTTCATTTCTGTAAAATAAATGGTACAGCTTTCTGTTAATAATATTTATCTTAAGGAAAAATTACATAAACTTACAGAAGTTCTCCTGCAGTGCCCATCGCAATAACACCTGAGCAGGGGACACAGAATGAACCTTATGGTACAGCTTTCTGTTAATAATATTCATCTTAAGGAAAAATTACATAAACTTACAGAAGTTCTCCTGCAGTGCCCATCGCAATAACACCTGAGCAGGGGACACAGAATGAACCTTGGCAATCTGAGCTAGAGTAGAATCTGCTATGAGAGGATTACTTGAAGTACTGCCCAGTGATGCATAGGCTTGCAGCGCGATCTTGTTTTGATTGCACACATCAATCAGCTCTTGAGGTTGAAGGAAATGAGGATGGAATTCAACCTGGAAAATTAAAATTCAATTTCATACTTACCTCAACTAAACACACATAAAACCCACTCTGATGCTTAGGTGTAGGAGCAACTGCTCCAAAAGAGAGAGGATTACTTGAAGTACTGCCCAGTGATGCGTAGGCTTGCAGTGCGATCTTGTTTTGATTGCACACATCAATCAGCTCTTGAGGTTGAAGGAAATGAGGATGGAATTCAACCTGGGCAATTAAAATTCAATTTCATACTTACCTCAACTAAACACACATAAAACCCACTCTGATGCTTAGGTGTAGGAGCAACTGCTCCAAAAGATGGTTTAGGTTGGGGTTATGTACCGGGTTGAGATAGGCAAGGTTGGTAAACTTGCCTTGTTTTTAAGTTACCACTCACAATGTCTCGTCATTCGTGGGACTTCCTTTTTTCATAGGTAAGGTACTTACCTCTTTATTTTTTTTATATTTTTTTTTCTTTTTTTTTCGCATAGCTTCCTATCTGATTTTGTATGCACTTTGGAAACTCCTGGACAAATCCTGCTTCTAAATGAGCATTATCAGATCATCACATATTTGGAAGGTAAATGCTGACATTTTATGTCAAAAATCAGCTTTATAAAAGTAGAAATGTAATCTCTGACTGTGACTTCGGCTGCTTCAGCATACAAACTATTGACACTCTCCCGAAAAAAACCTGCTCTACTCTAAACCAGAATTATCATTGTAGGAAGGTAATAATATTGGTACAGGTAGGTAGTAGGTACTTCACATATTCAACAAAGAATTCAAAGGAACTACATTTAGGGTACAAAAGCCATTGTGTTCTCTTTTAAAATTTGTCTTTTCACTCAGCAGGAAATATTACATATACCTAGGGTTAAAAAAGGTTTCAAAGAACTCCAACATTGTTTGCTGTCGTAAGTATAGTATCCTTTGTTCATGTGGTACCTGTAATACAATTTACATATAATAATTATGTATGTACCTGTGTAAGTAGCGGTAAAGATACCTTCAGTTTAGCGTCTAGATAATTAAACATGTATGACTACACAGGAAAACAAAAAAGTAGATTTTATGAAACTTGAACTTTTCCAAGCAAGAAAGTTTGGGATGATAAAAAATTGAAATGTTTCGGAAAAGTTTGACTTAACTGGAGTTAAATACGTCAATTTTCTATGACTTATGATGTTCATACTTGGTTCAAGATTAACTCTAGTATTATACCCGCCGCTTAGATAGTCAGACAGACCTGTGTGGGTCTAATAGGTTTGGCTAGGGGACGTTAAACAGAGAGTAGACTGGCGTATGCCTGTGGGACTATAAACAGGGAGGAGAACAGCTAACCCTAACCAGTCTAGCTAGCTGGCAGTTCCAAAGGGTTCTCCCTGCTCTTAAAGGGTAAGCACAAGTCATCACGATGGTTGACTGCGGTTCAGGAGGAGCCAGTTAAACATGGCTAGAGACCATCACCCCTAAGAGACTGTTGGGGGGGCTAAAAAAAAGGTTGGTAAAACCCACCCTTAGACTGACCACACGCCACTGGCTAGGATTTATATGGTAAAGTTAGATTCCACTTCATGCATCTTGTTATGTATAACTATAAGATATACATTATACATGATATATGTTCATCTCTACAAATTCTATGTCATGGGGACCTCTGAGTCAACACTGTTCTAGGAAATTATGTAAACAATTTAGGAAATAGACAGGAGCACAGAAAAACTTTGATAGACGCGAAGGCTTTTCAATTAGACCAAGTTTTATGAAAGGTTACCTCTTTTATTAAATAGGTAAGTAGGCGGATAATTATGTTTATCAAAAGAGGTTAAGTTCTTATTTGAGTACCCTTGTGAAGGCAGAATATATGATTCAGTTACAGTATTGAAAGAACATGCACTTTTGATATTGGATACCTTCATACCTACCTATTGACTAAGCTAATTCACTATAGGAGCCTGGTCCCTAAGTCTATTGACTTACAGTGTTTTGTTTTGTTCCAGAACTAAAATTAAAGCTGTCAGAGTTGAACACATACAAAGATATTTTGTTCAATCAAGTTGACAAAATCCAGACCTTCTTAGACACTGCAGAATCACCTACTAAGAAAGGTATGTGCTTGGATCAAAATTGCTGTTCAAAAGAATAATTTGTCAAGTGTGAATACGATTGACTTTTGCACCAAGTCCATCCTATTGACTTACAGTGTTTTGTTTTGTTCCAGAACTAAAATTAAAGCTGTCAGAGTTGAACACATACAAAGATATTCTGTTCAATCAAGTTGACAAAATCCAGACATTCTTAGACACTGCAGAATCACCTACTAAGAAAGGTATGTGCTTGGATCAAAATTGCTATTCAAAAGAATAATTTGTCAAGTGTGAATGTTTGTCACAAAATTTCATTACCCAATCCATACACCATGCTAAATTTTAAAAGGTGACTTTCTCTTGAACAACCAACCTTCAGGTCTGAAGTCCACCTTACATGCTCAGACTGTCTGAGAGACATAGGGCTGTCAAAGAGACCTAGGTCTGAGAACTTTTCTCACCACACACGTTCTGACGGTTTGATCCACCATACATGCTCAGACTGTCTGAGAGACATAGGGCTGTCAAAGAGACCTAGGTCTGAGAACTTTTCTCACCACACACGTTCTGACGGTTTGGTCATTACCCAATCCATACACCATGCTATGTCAGTGCAATAGTCCTAAATTAAAATGGACGCGGCACACAAGGGATCAGGAAGAGACCGCCTTAACATAATAATAATACACCATGCTAAATTTTAAAAGGTGACTTTCTCTTGAACAACCAACCTTCAGGTCTGAAGTCCACCTTACATACTCAGACTGTCTGAGAGACATTGGACATAGGGCTGTCAAAGAGACCTAGGTCTGAAAACTTTTCACAACACATTCTGACAGTTTGACTTTTTTTAATTTCCTTATTCTAAGTAAGGTGGGTTGGGGTAATTAGGTACCTATAGGAAGGAAAGTAATGTATTTTTTCGTTCAACCCTCAACAGTTGACCATGTCCAGCTGAATCAGCATGAGTCCAGCAGTGACCCGATCGACTTTCGCACCGAGTCCATCCTATTCAAAGACACAACTCGTGAGGCCTATTTTTTCGTTCAACGCTCAACAGTTGACAATGTCCAGCTAAATCAGCATGCTGAATCCAACAGTGACCCAATTGACTTTCGCACCGAGTCCATCCTATTCAAAGACACAACTCGTGAGGCTCTGACCTCTCTCAGTCAGTGTTTGGAGTTGATTAATCGCGGTCCACCATACATGCTCAGACTGTCTGAGAGACATAGGGCTGTCAAAGAGACCTTGGTCTGAGAACTTTTCTCACCACACACGTTCTGACGGTTTGACTTTTTTAAATTTCCTTATTCTAAGTAGGGTGGGTTGGGGTAATTAGGTACCTATAGAAAGGAAAGTAATGTATTTTTTCGTTCAACGCTCAACAGTTGACAATGTCCAGCTGAATCAGCATGAGTCCAGCAGTGACCCGATCGACTTTCGCACCGAGTCCATCCTATTCAAAGACACAACTCGTGAGGCTCTGACCTCTCTCAGTCAGTGTTTGGAGTTGATTAATCGCGGC
>NW_007379844.1:0-781 GCF_000475195.1 Diaphorina citri
AATTCTCTTAGAAACCACTTTTTAACACCAAAATTTAGAGAGAGAAAAAAATCGTGTTCACTCGACTATGTTTATGTTTGCTAATGTTTATTCAATGTATCGATTTGGCGCTTTTTTTATTTTTTTCTGTTTTTATTATTATGTACTACAGTTTTTACAGTTTCTTTTTTTCCCTATCATTTATTTTTATTTTTGTATCCGAAATATGCAATGGCCTCATTCAGCATGTTTAAGAGAAAGGGAGGGGGAGAGAGAGAGAAAGAAGGAGAGAAAGAGAGAGAGAGAGAAGGAGAGACAGAGAGGGAGAGAAAGAAAGAAAGAAAGAAAGAAAGAAAGAGAGAGAGAGAAAGAGAGAAGGAGAGACAGAGAGAGAGAGAGAGAGAAGGAGAGACAGAGAGAGAGAGAGAGAGAGAGAGAGAGAGAGAGAAAGGAAGAACGAAATAAAGAACTAGAGAGATGATCAATATTTTAAAACAAAACAAGAAAAATCATGAAGTTACTGTGGTGGAAGCAAGATTTTTATTATTATTATTATTAAGGAGAAGGAAGAAGAGGAGAGAGAGAGAGAAAAAGGTTCCTTGTTCTTTTCGACGAGAAAATACGAAAATAAATTAGCTGATATTTTGATAAAAAATCGCGCTGCTGGGTTGGCAAAATGTTATTACAGGAGTTAACGACACCTATTATTCATCCCACTTCCTTCCTGGGTGCCCCCCCCCCCCCCAGTCCTCTTTCTTCCCTCCCTCTTTACTTTCTTCCCTTAAGATCCTCTTTTCATCTT
>NW_007379844.1:1534-20159 GCF_000475195.1 Diaphorina citri
ATTGTCAGTAAAAGGGGGGGGGGGAGGGGGAAAAATAATAATAAAAAAATTGTATTAGGTCTAAAGTCTAAAAAGTCGGTGATTAGTACCTTCGGACTAGGGATGTAAATGAGTTGCAAATATATCGATATATCGGCCCCTCGTTTTCGGTTTTCGGCGATATATCGGTTTTCGATATATCGCAACATCCCTACTTCGAACCATTAGCAAAGAAAGGGCATTATCACTACTCACAGTACATTACACAACGCCAGGGGCAAAGAAATGATCCAAATCGTCTTTGAATTTCAAATAAATTAAAGATACCTTGGTATATTTTGAAATAAGATACCTATCGATATATATTTTGAAATAAATTATACATAGATATATATTTTGAAATAAATTATATATTTCTCGAATTCAAAATCTAATGACATTAATAAAAGGAGAACCTATAATTTCCTTTTCGTTTAACTTTTCCTACCTAATATAATTTTACCTCCCTAAGTTATTTTTCGATTTCCCTCCACCTTCCCTCTCTGTATCCCTTTTTAGTCTCTCTCTCCTTTTATTCCCGTTTCTCTCCTTGGCTTTCTTTTCTCCCCTCTTCCTCTCCTCAATCTCTTCTATTCTGATGTTCTCCATTTCCCTCCACCTTCCCTCTCTGTATCCCTTTTTAGTCTCTCTCTCCTTTTATTCCCGTTTCTCTCCTTGGCTTTCTTTTCTCCCCTCTTCCTCTCCTCAATCTCTTCTATTCTGATGTTCTCCCTCCCTCTCTTTCTTCCTCCGTTTTTCCATACTTTATCTCCTTTTTAGTCTCTCTTCTTATATCCCCCCATTTCTAATTCTTTGGCTTTCTCTTCTGCTCTCTTGTTTGCTCTTTATCTCCTTTTCTTTCTTTTTGTCGCTCCTTCGATGTCTTACTATCACCTTTTCTATTTATTTCTCCCTCTTTCTTTACCTTCTTTTCTCTCTCTCCCTTTCTCCATTCTTCACTATCTTTCTATCTCTCTTATTTAGTCTCTCTTTCTTTCTCCCTTTATCTTATTCCTCTCTCTACATTCCCAGATAAATTCTTTCCTCCTTTTCCTCCTCCCTCTCTCTCTCTCTGCCTCCCCCTATTTCTCTCTTTCTTTCTCTCCCTCCTTCCCTCTCTCTCCCTCCTCCCCTCCCCCCTCTCTCTCCCTTTCTCTCTCTCATATTTCTCGAGACTCTTTTACAAGCTGTATAAAATGGAAAGCAACTACCGACACCTGAGACCGTGTATAATTTGCACGGGAACTTGTATAACGACTCCATTCTGAATCCCTTTGCTCCAAGCTAAGAAAAAGCGTTTATTATATTTTTTTCTAATTATAATACATACGAGAAATATTGTCATATTTAAATTGTAATTGTAATACATAATATTATTGTAATATGTATTAAAACAATTGTGATATATTCAAAATTATAAAACTGTACTTACACCTAACTAATATCTGATAAATATTAGGTGTATAGTATGCATTATGTACATACGACATAGGTACCCATAGCTACAAAGTGAATTTTAATATTAGAAATATCATGGAATTATAAGTGTACATATTTGAAGGGAAAAGTTGGTAGGTACCTAGTGTGCTTTACACATGAAGTTTTTCATAAGCAGGTACACACATTCAGGTACCCTACCTTATTTTTGTTTGTTGTTACGTGATAAATCTCTCTTTCTCTATCCCTTTCCCTCTCTCTCTCCCCCACTTCGTCTCTCTCTCTCTCTCTCTCTCTCCTCCATGTCATCTCTTATTCCTTCTCAATTTCACTTCTTTTTTTTAATTTCTTTTCTCTCTCCCCCTTCTCCTAAATCGACAATGTATAAGAAATATCCTGCCGTTCTGTCGAGGAAAATTTGAATTTTATTTAAATTGTGTGAAATATCTTCGAAAAAAAGTAAGAGAAGGAAAAGTAAGATGGAGGGGCAAGCAGTTGATAAAGAGGAGGAAAAGGTAGGTCTTGATAAAGAGGGAAACGAAGGACTTGAAAAGAGGAAAGGGAAATACTAAAAAGGGGAAATACTTGGAAAAGAGGAAAAAAACTTGATAAAAAGGGGAAGAAAAATACTTGATAACGAGAGGAAAAGAAGGACTTCAAAAGAGAAAAGGGAAAGACGTGATAAACTTGATAAAAAGGGGAAGAAAAATACTTGATAACGAGAGGAAAAGAAGGACTTCAAAAGAGAAAAGGGAAAGACGTGATAAACAAGGGGAAATACTTGGAAAAGAGGAAAAAACTTGATAAAAAGGGGAAGAAAAATACTTGATAACGAGAGGGAAAGAAGGACTTCAAAAGAGAAAAGGGAAAGACGTGATAAAGAGGGAAAAAACTTGATAAAGTAGAGGCGAAAACTTGAGGGGAAATGAAAATAATTGATAAAGAGGGTAAAGAAAAATACTTGATAAAGAGAGGAAATAAAAATACTTAATAAAGAGGAAAAAGAAAAATACTTGATAAAGAGGAAATAAAAATACTTAATAAAAAAGGAAAAACCTTGATAAAGAGGAGAAGGAAAAGACTTGATAAAGAGGGGGAAAGACTTGATAAAGTTGATCTAATTTATATTTTCGGAATAAGCACGAGGCAAGAATACCTGCTCACTGCTTACACAAACCTCCCCTCTGCCCTCTCCCTATATAAGGAAAAAATATCTGGCTTCTTATAAAGGAGTGAATAATAACCTCCCTCCTTCTTTTTAGTCCGTCCTTCCTTTATTATTACTAATAATAAAAGGTATAGTGGACGGACTATTGTATTCGCTTCGGTGTCTGTCTGTTTGAAGGAACATTTTTCAGAGAGTTCTAAAATTGGGAATTTTTAAATTTTCCCTCTCTCTCTTTCTCTTTCTCTCTCTCTCTCTCTCTCTCTTCCCTTCTTTCTTTGTTACTCACTCATTCTTTAATGACATGGGGTAATAATATTGTTTGAAAAAATAACACATATAAGGAAAAAATATCTGGCTTCTTATAAAGGAGTGAATAATAACCTCCCTCCTTCTTTTTACAATTGAAGGAACATTTTTCAGAGAGTTCTCAAATTGGGAATTTTTAAAATTTCCCTCTCTCGCTCTCTCTCTCTCTCTCTTCCCTTCTTTCTTTGTTACTCACTCATTCTTTAATGACATGGGGTAATAATATTGTTTGAAAAAATAACAATAAAAGAGTGTCTTTTTATTTCGAATGAAACGAAACATCTCCTACATTAGGTTCATGTGGTCTGTGACATTAGACTTTAAGAAGTCATTCTCGTATAAACCGGTTAGTTAATTAGTGATTAAAGAATCCAAATAGCTATCAAAATTACCTAAACAGCCGAACTTTGGCCCTGAATAACGGCCCAACTCGGCCCAGGGTCATTTTAATCTACATAAAGTATCACATCTTTCTGAAAATTTTGAGCGCCTTGGGCTGAAATACAAAGTTCTGAGAAATTCGAACTTTTTTGAGTCTTTTTAAAACAGTTAATTGAAGTGTTATAGAAGAGTTGTATCTATCTATCTACCTAAATAGATTGGAAAGTTGAGCCTGCTAATGGAAAAAAAATTGTTCTAAATTTATTTTTTCATTCAATTAATCACCCCTCTCCTCTCTCTCTCTCTCTCTCTCTCTCTCTCTCTCTCTCTCTCTCTCTCTCTCTCTCTCTCTCTCTCTCTTACGTGTCTAACGTTTTTTACTGTAAATTAATGAAATGAAACTTAGATACCTACCTACCATTCATAATATTTAACAGGGTTCTGAGAAAAATACTAATTAGAAAATAAACAAATGAATTGAAATAAAAATGATTTAAATAATAATATTCCATAAAATAAAATCATTAGGTATATTATACCTACTGTACCTAGTCGTTGAAATACAGGAATACCGGATGGTATAATATCAGTGAATAGTGAGGAAGCTTTAACCTAAACTGATACTACCTAAGAGGCATGCTCCTTAAGGCACATTTTGAACTTTTTATTCTCCCAAAGGACCTGCCTGTGTACCCGTGTTGCCTCTGTATTTGGCGCGTTTGTTGGAAATATAGAAATTCTTCTCCTTCATGTCAGAAATCGGCCACTATAACTCCCCAAGGGATCCTTTGGAGACTTAGATAGGAAGGCACACACGTTTTGGCGGTCCGACAGTCCTAGGTCTTTCCGATAGTCGGGGCGTGAGTGAACGGCCCTAGTCTGTACTAGTTAGGTGTTCAAATATAGTCGACCTGCCATCGATCGACGTTGATCCACATCGATTCGCAGTTTACATATACGAGTATTCACATCGATTGACGGCCGTCGACCATGTGTGGACACACCTTTACAAAAATGTTTATTAGTTCCTATTTATTAGAACTTCACCCCCCCACCACCCTACCCCGTATATCATGATACGGAATTACAGACGAATCTCTTGGAATTAGAACGTCTAAAGTCTGAAACTGTATAAATGAATACTAATCAAGTCTCGCTCCCCTACGCCTTACGCCCCCTTATGCTTACTCCCTTATGTTTGTCTAGCACAAATGTTTAATTAAGTAGGTAGGGCTAAAGAGTACAGGCTGCTCCGGAGTAACCACAAACAAACTGAAATCTGAACCCTTTGATGCAGAAGTAATGCCTCCAAGAACCCTTTGAGCACACGGGGCATTAAAAATTTAGGAGTCCGAATTTTAGGGCATGTTTTGATGGAGGAGTTGGAACGTGGAACATTTTATGTGGACGTGTTGAAATAAAGATGAGTTTGCCGAAGCGATGGGTGCTGAGTTTTCTAGGTTTTGGGATAATTTAGGACTACGTGTATTTAGAAACGCTTTTGGACACTTCTCCAGTGAATTTAGGGACCCTAAATTTGCTTTTCCTAGGAGACAAAATGAACGGTGGCAGAGATGTTCCCCAAAGCGAAGAGAGAAGAAAGACAGGATAGGAGAAAGGCAGTCGTTCCGAGAACGAACCTTATCTACTTAGGATGAAGTCCGCCCCAGGCGGGTATTGAACCCGCGACGCGCTTTGCAAGCTGGCACTGCGGGCAGTTAGCAGTACATTTTTAGTAGCGAGCTTTTCTGCTCAAAACAATAATTCAAACTTCTTCGTTTCAACTTATTGCAAACTTTCATCAGTAAATGGTTTCTTCAAATTAAATTGATCCCAAGAGCAAGGTGAACTTTGACCCTTGACAAATGGAGTGTGCCTGAAGGCATATGATAAGTTTCAATACTTCATATACACTCGATCCCAATTTAATCACACAATTTCAGTCTCAAGGATTCAAAGGGCTAGCAAATAATAAATTATACGAGGCACAGTTGTGATACAGTATGCCACGCTTTGGAAGATATTAAATAAGACATGTTAGATTGCAGAACAATGTAAACTTGAACCAGTGTCGTGTGGTCCGTAGGAAGATATTAAATAAGACATGTTAGATTGCAGAACAATGTAAACTTGAACCAGTGTCGTGTGGTCCATAGAAGCTACATAGGAAAAAGGACTACGTGTATTTAGAAACGCTTTTGGACACTTCTCCAGTGAATTTAGGCACCCTAAACTAGGTTGTTTTAAAAGGCAAAATGAAGGGTGGTAGAGATGGATAGTTTATTTGTACTGCTTGAACAGTGTTGTGGCTGAAATTCAATGCCTTGGCTGGGATTGAACCCATGCCTTCGAGATTACCAGTCGAGCGTCTTGAAATTCTAATGAAATAGCTAGGCAAAAACTAATGTTCTAATGAAATAGTTAACCTTGACATTTATAGGGTTCCTTCTCACATCGCAGAACAATTCTAGGCTGGCAGTACATTTTTTGCTTTTGTGCTCAAAACAATTGAAACTTCTTGTTCAATCACTTAATTTTAGTCTGAAGGATTCAAAGGGCTAGCAAATAATAAATTATACGAGGCACAGTTGTGATACAGTATGCCACGCTTTGGAAGATATTAAATAAGACATGTTAGATTGCAGAACAATGTAAACTTGAACCAGTGTCGTGTGGTCCATGGAAGCTACATAGGAAAGCGAAATCCTCTTTAAAGTAGAATATACCATGATCATCCTGCCGAATGAGACTGAAAAGTCCCTTAACTTGCAGAGTCTAAAGAAGATCTTATGTATTTGGTACAGAATAATTTTATCTTCTTACTTGTAATCCTCATATACCATGATCATCCTGCCAAATGAGACTGAAAAGTCCCTTAACTTGCAGAGTCTAAAGAAGATCTTATGTATTTGGTACAGAATAATTTTATCTTCTTACTTGTAATGCTCTCTAAAATAGAATATACCATGATCATCCTGCCGAATGAGACTGAAAAGTCCCTTAACTTGCGGTCTTATGTATTTGGTACAGAATAATTTTATCTTCTTATTTATGCCCCTCCACAACCCTCTATCCCTATTCAACGCTCCCTCTCTTCTCTATCTCTTCTCTCTCAAATACTCTTGGACCTTATTTTATCCGCACTATCCACACGTCTCGTTCTTTTTCCCCTAATCCCCTACCTACTTATCATTTACCGAAAATAGAGCAATAGAGGGATTATTCAACCTGTATTTGGTCCAGTGGTAACGCGGTTACTTGCCATGCAGAAGGTCCCGGGTTCGAATCTCACCATCGTAGGACTACCTACGTGTTTTTAGAAACCCCTTTGGACACTTCTCCAGTGAATTTAGGCACCCTAAACTAGGTTGTTTTAAAAGGCAAAATGAAGGGTGGTAGAGATGGATAGTTTATTTGTACTGCTTGAACAGTGTTGTGGCTGAAATTCAATGCCTTGCCTGGGATTGAACCCATGCCTTCTAGATTACCAGTCGAGCGTCTTGAAATTCTAATGAAAAAGCTAGGCAAAAACTAATGTTCTAATGAAATAGTTAACCTTGACATTTATAGGGTTCCTTCTCACATCGCAGAACAATTCTAGGCTGGGACAAAGGAAAAAAGTGGAGGAATTTGAAAGAGTAAGCTAAGCGAATGGTATTGAAAGAGAAAACACGGGGGAAAGGGAACCGGGAAGAAGGAAATTGAAGAAAATGGCGAAAAGAGAGGAGAGAGAAAGAAAAGAAGCGAGATAGAAGGAGGGAGATAGAGAGAGAGAAACACGAAGAGGGAGGGAGAAAGGAAGAGAGAAATAATATGAGCAACTTTATACTGCTTCCAGAAATTTCTTTTCCCATCTTTCTCTTCTACACAAACCCTACCCTAACCCATCCTTACCCTACCCAACCCTATCCCATCCTATCCTACCCTACCCAACCCTATCCCATCCTATCCTACCCTACCCAACCCTATCCCATCCCTATCCTTTCCTATCCCACCTTACCCTACACAACCCTACCCAATCCTACACAAACCCAACCCATCCCTAGACAACTCTCTCTCATCCCAATCTTTTCTTATCCCACCTTGCTTTATTATACCCGGCGTTGTGATTAGTTCGACGATAAAAGCTTCGCTTTTCTGGAAAAAAAAGAGTAAGAAAGTCGAAAAAGAGGAAGAAAAAGAAGACGAAGAAGGGTGAGGAGGAGGAGGAGGAGGAGAAGAAAAAGAAAAAGAGGAAGAGAAGGAGAAGAGTGAGGAGGAGGAGCAGAAGAAGAAGAAAAAAGAGGAAGAGAAGGAGAAGAAGAAGAGTGAGGAGTAGGAGGAGCAGAAGAAAAGAAGAATAAGAAGGGTGAGGAGAAGAGAGCTTCCTTACAGAAGGTCCCGGGTTCGAATCCCACCATCGGCATCGACTGCACTCGTATTTCGATTGCAAATGTTTCAACGGGTTACTCGTACTTTCAGATTTCAGGTGTTCTCGAGTATTCGAGTTACCCCAGCACCTAAATGAGAAGTTTGCGTTTCTTATCACCCATCTGATGAGAGGATATAGAATATACCTTGTTTATCCTGATCGAATGAGACTAAAAAGTCCCTTTTTCCCCAGCAGTCCAATCTAGGTCTCGTTCAAACTAAACGACATACTACGGGCTGGACATAAATGAGGAGGTACTTTTCAAAACCTCACATGTCACATTTTTTCGAAATTGAGATTATTGTTGAAAAATGGCCGCGATAACAATCTACCCCAGCAGTCCAATCTAGGTCTCGTTCAAACTAAACGACATACTACGGGCTGGACATAAATACGAGACGAGACGAGACGAGTCGAGATGAACATACTACAGGATAGACTTTTTTTTAAAAATTATTTTAAAGATGAGTGTTCCACCGCCGTTTTTATTTCGTAGCAATGGAACAACTGCTACATTAGACGCTTGTGGCCCTCTTCTTCTTATTATTCCTCTTTTTCTTCTTCTTCTTCCTCTTCTTCTTATTATTCCTCTTTTTCTTCTTCTTCTTCCTCTTCTTCTTATTATTCCTCTTTTTCTTCTTCTTCTTCCTCTTCTTCTTATTATTCCTCTTTTTCTTCTTCTTCTTCCTCTTCTTCTTATTATTCCTCTTTTTCTTCTTCTTCTTCCTCTTCTTCTTATTATTCCTCTTTTTCTTCTTCTTCTATCTGTGTGACTTTTTTTTTTATTTAGGACTCATAAGCACTACAGGTGCCATTTTGCCCTGTGTTCCCCTACCTACCTAGGTTGCCCATTTTATTTGATTAATTATGATTTATGGTGACAATTAATTAAATATTTGTTTAGACTAATAGATAAAACAATCAGGTGCAACTACCAGAGCAATCAACAGTAAATAGGTAGGTACCTAAATAGGGCGGTAAGTAGGTACTTACTTGTCCGTTACTTATCTACTGTCTGTACGTATATTGTATACCGAATCATTCGAAGCCCCCCTTAGCCAGCCTAGTTAGTTTGGCTGGTAGCGCGTCTGCCTTGTAAGGGCTAGGCCGCGGGTTCAATTCCCGCCCGGGGCGGACTTTATCCTGAACGGATAATGTTTGTTTTTATCCTGAACGGATGAGGTTCGTTCTCGGAACGGCTGGCTTTTTCCTATCCTGTCTTTCTTCTCTCTTCGATTTCGGGACGATAAGACCATAGCTGCAGTTACAGTTCCCTCTGTCAAACCTCTTAAAAAAAAGTTGAGTGTAAAGTTGAGTCCACTCGTAAAATTTGTAGCCAAAACCAAATATCCACCTCTTTTTTTTAAAAAAAATAATAAATAACCGAATGGTTTGTCAAGCGTTGACGAAGTTGGTCAAAATATAAATATTTTGTAGTATGCCTCTCATCAGATGGGCGAGAAGAGACACTATACTTCCCATTTAGGTGCTGGGTCAACACGAGAACGCCAGAAAGTAACCCGTTGAAATATTTGCAATCGAAAAACGAGTACAAATTTTTGTCGATGGTGGGATTCGAACCCGGGACCTTCTGCATGGCAAGCAAGCGCGTTACCACTGGACCAACCGTGCCCCCTAGACTTGCTTCCATGGAGTCTACGCCACTGATGACAGGTAGATACTTGTATCATGGTATTTAACTATTTATAGCTGTGTGCTTGAGTGTGAGCTTTGTATGGAGCTGTTTAGAATGCATAGGAGAGCCTGAAGCGGTAGCACGGTAAATGCACCAGTCCCCAGTTCATCACTGAAGTACGTAACTATTGTTTAGTTTTATGCATGTTTTTATTATTATTTTTACTTTTAGTGTGTAAATCCCCCAAAAACCAGTTTTTTTTTTAATTTTTTTGGCTTTATGGTTCTCTGGACAAATTTGCACCACCATTTTCGTGATCGTGGTAACAAGACCTTTAATTTGATATATATGTAGGTCGACCAGGTTTGGATAAGTCCTTCTATGGGAACAGACAGAGTGACAGACAGACAGACGATACCGAAGCGAATACAATAGTCCGTCCGTTATACCTTTTTATTACTTTTGTAATAATAAAGGAAGGACGGACTAAAAAGAAAGGAGGAAAGAAGGAATAATGTGGGGAGATATGTATCTAGGTAGTGCATAAAATGCAAACCCCCATGCTTCATGACTCCCGTTTCTCCCTCTCTTCCTCCGCTATAATTTAATGTCTTCATTCACTACCAGCCATTCCATCTCCACTTCTCCATACACCTCCACCTCCACAACTCCTACACCTCCACAACATCCATACTGCAAATGTTCTCAAATCCTTTTTCTCCGACCGAGTTCAATAAATCTTCTCGTCTGATTTTACTTTACTTTTGATTGCAGAAGGTCCCGGGTTCGAATCCCACCATCGACAAAAATTTGTACTCGTTTTTCGATTGCAAATATTTGAACGGGTACTTTCTGGTTCTCGTGTTTACCCAGCACCTAAATGGGAAGTATTGTGTCCCTTCTCGCCCATCTGATGAGAGACATACTACGGGATGGACATGCTACGACACAGACATGCGTCTAATGTAGCAGTTGTTTCATTGCTACGAAATAAAAACGGCGGTGAAACACTCATCTTAACTTTTTCTACGAAAAAAAAACGCCGGGGAAAACACCTTCTTTAAAAAAAAAAAAAAAAAAAAAAATGTAAAATGTAAATCCCCCAAAAACCAGTTTTTTTTATTTTTTGGCTTTATGGTTATGGTTCTCTGGACAAATTTGCACCACCATTTTCGTGATCCTGGTAACAAGACCTTTAATTTGATATATAGGTCGACCAGGTTTGGATAAGTCCTTCTATGGGAACAGATAGAGTGACAGACAGACGACACCGAAGCGAATACAATAGTCCGTCCCTTATACCTTTTTATTACTTTTTAATAATAAAGGAAGGACGGACTAAAAAGAAAGGAGGAAAGAAGGAATGTGGGGAGGTATCTAGGTAGTGCATAAAATGCAAACCCCCATGCTTCATGACTCCCGTTTCTCCCTCTCTTCCTCCGCTATAATTTAATGTCTTCATTCACTACCAGCCATTCCATCTCCACTTCTCCATACACCTCCACCTCCACAACTCCTACACCTCCACAACATCCATACTGCAAATGTTCTCAAATCCTTTTTCTCCGACCGAGTTCAATAAATCTTCTCGTCCTGTTACTATCGCTTGCGGCTGGATGGGGTCATTTATTTCCCTTGTTTTTCACCTCCTGCTGTCCTACTAACCTATCTAACCTCCTTGTTGTACTACGCTCCTAATATTTCCCGTTTTGATAAGAGCCTTGCCCTCTTCAGGGTTGGGTCTCTTTTATCTCATTCCGTCCTGCAAAAAATTGTCACATTCCAACCTGATTCAAAATGGCGGTGCTTCAAAGTCATGCCTCTTACGCTGCACTGATCCTGTACAAGGACCGGTCAACCACTAGTAACAGCTAAGGTTTTAATGACGATGACGGAAGTTTTACTCTACAAAATAGGACTCTGGCCATGCCTGGAGACCTGGATTCAGACTTTACCCAGCCCTGACTTTCTTTATCCTGGATTCAGACTTTACCCAGCCCTGACTTTCTTTATCCTGGATTCAGACTTTACCCAGCCCTGACTTTCTTTATCCTGGATTCAGACTTTACCCAGCCCTGACTTTCTTTATCCTGGATTCAGACTTTACCCAGCCCTGACTTTCTTTATCCTGGATTCAGACTTTACCCAGCCCTGACTTTCTTTACCGGGGATACTTTACCCAGCCCTGGCATTTTTCACCAGGAATACAGACTTTACCCAGCTCTAGCCCGGGTCTTTACCTTTCACACTTTACCCAGCCCTGACTTTCTTTACCTTGTATTCACACTTTACCCAGCCCTGGCTTTCTTTATGACCAGGATAGGACGGCATTAGGAGTCTCCTTCCTCGGGAAGAGAAGATATAAAAAACGTAACATAATAAAAGACAATACACTGATCTTCCTTGGCTTCCTGCCGGGGACAAGATTTACGAGTCCAAAAGTCCAATAAACATACTGAGATAGGGACTGTGGGGATACGAAATGGGGACTTTGGGGACATACTGAGATGGGAATGTGGGGACGGGGTTTTCCCTTCCTTTTTATTATAGTGCATACGGTACTGAGGAGCAAGAAGGAGAGAGTGAGAGAGATGATGATGATGATGACTTGATGTCAATTGAGTAGCTCCTTTGATTTAGAAGTGACCAGTTGCGAAATTACCAGAGGAAAAAGAAAATCGGTAGATTATGACAGGATTAGTGAAGAAGGTTCTAGATGTTCACAAAAAATTGCTCTTTTAGATACAGATAAACTGAATATTAAATAAAATAGGTAGGTACATAAATACTGATTTTCTTTAACCAAGATCGAAAAATTCCCGAAGGGACGGGCCCCGCTTGTTATTATAGTGCATACGGTACTGAGGAGCAAGAAGGAGAGAGCGAGAGAGATGATGATGATGACTTGATGTCAATTGAGTAGCTCCTTTGATTTAGAAGTGACCAGTTACGAAATTACCAGAGGAAAAAGAAAATCGGTAGATTATGAGAGGATTAGTGAAGAAGGTTCTAGATGTTCACAAAAAATTGCTCTTTTAGATACAGGTTCAAGGTTCATACTTCATAAGTCATATTTTTATTTACCTTAAAATTTTAAGATCAATTTCGAAATTTCGGAGCTTAGGATAAGCAAAATGAAGCAAGAATTTTTCCACCTTTGCGCTTTTCATAGAGGTAGATAAGGTATGTAATGTAGGTTGGTAGTTTTTTTTTTCTCCAAAAAGTGTTTCGCGTGTTCAAAAAAAAAAAAAAAAAAAAAAAAAAAGTTACGAAACTACCAGAGGAAAAAGAAAATCGGTAGATTATGACAGGATTAGTGAAGAAGGTTCTAGATGTTCACAAAAAATTGCTCTTTTAGATGCAGGTTCAAGGTTCATACTTCATAAGTCATATTTTTATTTACCTTAAAATTTTAAAATCAATTTCGAAATTTCGGAGCTTAGGATAAGCAAAATGAAGCAAGAATTTTTCTACCTTTGCGCTTGTCATAGGTAGATAAGGTATGTAATGTAGGTTGGTAGTTTTTTTTTCTCCAAAAAGTGTTTAGCGTGTTCAAAAAAAAAAAAAAAAAAAAAAAGACCACCTCTACGGGAAAAAACAAAAATTTTTTCGATTCCCCGTTATTGTTAAAAAAAAAAAAAAAAAAAAAAAAGTACCTCTACGTGACAAAACGAAAATTTTCTCGATTCCCCGTTATGTCTTCAGGGGTGCTGGCTGCGTCCCCCTTCCCCTAACAATTTATGGCCCCCTAATACCCTATATTCGGAAGCCGAAGCTCACATTATTCCTGTGATTTTCACTTTCGTATTTTCGACAGTGAAAAAGGAAAAGTACGAAACTTAAGCCTAGTTTTACCCCCGACGCACGTGTTTTCGGAAACTTGATCTGTTTAGGACATTTTCCCATTTTTTTCTCCTCCTCCTCTTCTTCCTTCTTCTTCTCCTTCTTTTTCTTCTTCTCATTTTCCGCCTTCTTCTCCTTTTCCTCCTCCTTCTTCTTCTCCTTCTCCTCCTTCCTCCTCCTTCTTCTTTTTCTTCTTCTCCTCCTCCTTCTCCTCCTCTTCCTTCTCTCCATCCTCCTTCTTCTTCTACTTCTTATTTTTCTTCTTCTCGTTCCTCTCCTTCTCCTCCTCTTCCTTCTACTTCTCCTCCTCTTCCTTCTACTTCTCCTCCTCTTTCTTCTTCTTCTTCTTCTTCTTCTTCTTCTTCTTCTTCTCCTCCTCCTCCTCCTTCTCCTCCTCTTCCTTCTCTCCATCCTCCTCCTTCTTCTACTTCTTCTTATTTTTTTTTCTTCTTCTTCTCGTTCTCCTCCTTCTCCTCCTTCCTTCTTTTTTCTGTCCTATTCAATTCGTGCGTTCAAATTGGACATGAAATATTCCTAGGCTTTTAGCTTTCTTTTCTCAGAATGGAAACCTCCTTTTTCTTCTTATTTTCCGCCTTCTTCTCCTCCTCTTTCTTCTTCTCCTTTTCCTACTCCTTCTTCTCTTTTTCCTACTCCTTCTTCTCCTCCTCTTTCTACTTCTCCTCCTCCTCCTCTTTCTCCTCCTCTTTCTACTTCTCCTCCTCCTCCTCCTCTTCCTTCTTCCCATCCTACTCCTTCTTCTTCTTCTTGTTGTTGTTCTTCTTCTTATTTTTCTTCTTCTTCTCGTTCTCCTCCTCTTTCTTCTTCTCGTTCTCCTCCTTACTTCTTTTTTCTGTCCTATTCAATTCGTGCGTTCAAATTGGACATGAAATATTCCTAGGCTTTTAGCTTTCTTTTCTCAGAATGGAAAACGAAAGAAAAACGTGTGAAAATTTTGAAATGAAAGCCGAGGGGAAAAAAAAAAACATTTATCCCGAATTTAGTTGACTTCGTGTAAGAGGCATGCTCCTTAAGGCACATTTTGAACTTTTTATTCTCCCAAAGGACCTACCTCCTACCTGTGTACCCGTGTTGCCTCTGTATTTGGCGCGTTTGTTGGAAATATAGAAATTCTTCTCCTTTATGTCAGAAATCGGCCACTATAACTCCCCAAGGGATCCTTTTGAGACTTAAATAGGAAGCCACACACGTTTTGACGGTCCGACAGTCCTAGGTCTTTCCGATAGTCGGGGCGTGAGTGAACGGCCCTAGTCTGTACTAGTTATACTAGTTAGGTGTCCAAATATAGTCGAACTGCCATCGATCGACGTTGATCCACATCGATTCGCAGTTTACGTATACGAGTATTCACATCGATTGACGGCCGTCGACCATGGTGTGGACACACCTTTACAAATGTCTATTAGTTCCTATTTATTAGAACTTCACCCCCCCACCACCCTACCCCGTATATCATGATACGGAATTACAGACGAATCTCTTGGAATTTGGAGAGGAGGAGGAGGAGAAGAAGAAGAAGAGCGAGGAGGAGGAGGAGGAGCAGAAGATGAAGAAGAAGAAAAAGAGGAAGAGAAGGAGAAGAAGAAGAATCAGGAGGAGGAGCAGAAAAAGAAGAAGGGTGAGGAGGAGGAGGAGAAGAAGAAAAAGAGGAAGAGAAGGAGAAGAGTGAGGAGGAGCAGAAGAAGAAGAAAAAGAGGAAGAGAAGGAGAAGAAGAAGAGTGAGGAGGAGGAGAAGAAGAAGGGTGAGGAGAAGAGAGCTTCCTTGCAGAAGGTCCCGGGTTCGAATCCCACCATCGGCATCGACTGCACTCGTATTTCGATTGCAAATGTTTCAACGGGCTACTCGTACTTTCGGATTTCAGGTGTTCTCGAGTACTCGAGTTACCCCAGCACCTAAATGAGAAGTTTGCGTTTCTTATCACCCATCTGATGAGAGGATATAGAATAGAATATACCTTGTTTATCCTGATCGAATGAGACTAAAAAGTTCCTTTACCGAAGCAGTCCAATCTAGGTCTCGTTCAAACTAAACGACATACTACGGGCTGGACATAAATACGAGACGAGACGAGACGAACATACTACAGTACAGGATAGACTTTTTTTTAATAAAAAAGATGAGTGTTCCACCGCCGTTTTTATTTCGTAGCAATGGAACAACTGCTACATTAGACGCTTGTGGCCTGTGTCGTAGCATGCCGATCCCGTAGTATGCCTCTCATCAGATGGGCGAGAAGAGACACAATACTTCCCATTCAGGTGCTGGGTCAACACGAGAACACCAGAAAGTAACCCGTTGAAATATTTGCAATCGAAAAACGAGTACAAATTTTTGTCGAAATTACTGTCATAGATCTTCTGAGCAACTTTTTCACCACCCTAAAGTCATCTAGGCACCTACTTTCACCAGGTTGTTATTTACATATTATTACATACTATTGTAGATCTTATGCACTTATAGGTACCCACATTCACGTAGATTGTTTTATTATTGCAGGTTATAAGAAAAAAAGTTCATAAAGACTAAACTCCATCTCGTTGGAAGGGAACTTTACTGGGTTCTCCCTCCCCTCTCTTCTTTCTCCGCTCTCTTTTCCTTTACTTTATCCTCTCTTCTTCTCTCCCCTTTTCCACGTGACATCAATCCTTCTCTTCTTTCTGTTTCTTCCTCATCCCTTCCCCTCTCTCTAATCTAACGCTCTCTCCTTCCTCCCCACTTCTCTCCTCTTCCTTCTTTCCCTTCTCCGTCTCCTATCTACCTTATGTACCCTAGCCACCCTGGTATCTGTCCTTCCCATTCTTTCTCTCTTCTTTCTTATTCTCTTCTCTCTTCTCTCCCACCTCCATCCATTCTCTCCACTCTGCCCTTTATCCTTTCAATACTTTCTTCCCTCTTTACTCCTCTCTTCTGTCTGTCTCTTCCCCTCACCCCTCAACTCTATACTCTCCTTCTTCTGTCTCTTAGTCCTTCTCATCTCCTAGTCTTCCTTCTTCCCTATCTCCCGGCCCTCTTCCTTCTCTCTCACCTCCATCCTCTCCACTTTGTCCTTCCCATTCTTTCTTCCCTCTTTCCTCTTCTCTTCTTCCTTCCCCCTCTGTGTTCCTTCTTCCTCCCCTCCCACCTCCCCCCTCTCCCCTCTGCAATTTGTCCTTCCCATTCTTTCTTCCCTCTTTCCTCTTCTCTTCTTCCTTCCCCCTCTGTGTTCCTTCTTCCTCCCCTCCCACCTCCCCCCTCTCCCCTCTGCAATTTGTCCTTCCCATTCTTTCTTCCCTCTTTCCTCTTCTCTTCTTCCTTCCCCCTCTGTGTTCCTTCTTCCTCCCCTCCCACCTCCCCCCTCTCCCCTCTGCAATTTGTCCTTCCCATTCTTTCTTCCCTCTTTCCTCTTCTCTTCTTCCTTCCCCCTCTGTGTTCCTTCTTCCTCCCCTCCCACCTCCATCCTCTCCCCTCTGTCCTCCAGATCGAAGTCCCTGGACCTAGCACCCCCCTCACCAATCCCTATACCCTGTTTATACTGCCAGAATGAGACTGAAAAGTCCCTTTACTCCCGCAGTCTAAACAAGGTCTCGTGTATTTGGTACAAAATAGGTCGCTATTGTCGCTAAGCTTGGAGGGTAGCTTGTCTGCCTTGTTAGCGCTATAAGCCCGAGGTCACGGGTTCGATTCCAATGTAAAGTCGTATGGAACAAGCTAGACGTAAGGTGACGGATAAGTGTTGACCTTTAGACCTCTTACAAAAACACCCTATATGTTTCAAAATTGAGGCACACCCTGTAGCTGTTCTTATCAAGCATGTACTTTGTACGTCAGTATTGGGGAGTATCTAGTTAATATTTCGCCAAGACGTACCGTTCTGAAAACCCTGTATGTGAGACAATTTAGGCGCACCCTGTAGGTGTTCTTTTCAAGCACGTAGGTACATGGTACGTCAGTAATTGTACGTCAGTATTGGGGAGAATCTAGTTAATATTTCGCCAAGACGTACCGTTCTGAAAACCCTGTATGCGACACAATTTAAGCGCACCCTGTAGATGTTCTTATCAAGCACGTACATGGTACGTCAGTAATTGTACGTCAGTATTGGGGAGAATCTAGTTAATATTTTGCCAAGACGTACCGTTCTGAAAACCCTGTATGTGACACAATTTAGGCACACCCTGTAGGTGTTCTTATCAAAAGCACGTACATGGTACGTCAGTAATTGTACGTCAGTATTGGGGAGAATCTAGTTAATATTTCGCCAAGACGTACCGTTCTGAAAAGGAGCTTGTAATCTAAGGAGCCCTGGGCGGTGAACATATGAGATGAAATAATTTCGTACGTGAAATCTAGCTCAGACGAGGTATCTGGAATATTAGAGCATAGGTACATATCTGTGCAATATAATAGCATAGGTATCTGGAATATTAGATTAGTGCATAGGTACATATCTGTGCAATATAATAGCATAGGTATCTGGAATATTAGAGAATAGGTATCTGTGCAATATTATAGTTATAACATAGATATCTGGAATGTTATAGAGCACTGATTCCCAAACTGGGGTCCGCGGCCCCCGAGGGGGCCTTGAAGGACTTCAAGACTCCCGGGAAGATCACATACAATACAATAGAGGGGCCGCGGAGCGTTCAAAATTAAAAAAAAAGAAGGGCCGTGTAGAAAAGTTTGAGAACCGCTGTTGTAGAGATACCAACATTATCTATTTAGGTACTTGGACGTAGAAGGTACGTACTGAATTACTGACACACGAGGTATCTGGAATGTTATAGCATAGGTACTTGCACATACTTACATTACCTATTTTATAGTTACTTGTACCTAGAAGGTACCTTAAAAAAAAGAAGGGCAGTGTAGAAAAGTTTGAGAACCGCTGTTATCGAGATACCTACATTATCTATTTAGGTACTTGGACCTAGAAGGTACGTACTGAATTACCGACACACGAGGTATCTGGAATGTTATAGCATAGGTACTTGCACATACTTACATTACCTATTTTATAGTTACTTGTACCTAGAAGGTACGTACTGAATTACTGACACACGAGGTATCGGGAATATCACAGCGTAGGTACTTGCACATATCTACGTTTACCTATTTATAGGTACTTGTACCTAGAAGGTACGTACTGATAAAAAGCCCTTGGCGACGCATGTGTACCTGCATTTTTTTTAAATATATTTTTTAGAGAGGTTTGATAGGGGGAACTGCTAAGGTTTTATCGTCCCGAAAGCGAAGAGAGGATAGGAGAAAGCCAGCCGTTCCGAGAACGAACCTTATCTCTCAGGTGAGTAAAATACCTACTTAGCCACCTCTACACCAAAAGAAAGTTTCCAAAGGTTCCCCATGTAGAGGTAGGTAGAATGGTAATGGAAAGTAAAAAAAAAAAAAAAAAAAAAAAAAAAAAAA
>NW_007379844.1:21626-37761 GCF_000475195.1 Diaphorina citri
ATACTCGTACTAGGGAAATGGCGATTTTTTATCTTTTCCAGGAATGCTTGATAAAATGTAAAAAAAAAAAATAGGAAAACTTCATTATCACGGAGAAAAGTAACCCAAGTAACAGGTAACACAAAGATAGCTTGGAAGGTAAAGCGTCTCGTCAGCGCTCAGTCGCGGGTTCGTTCCCCGCCTGGAGCGAAATTTATCCTAAACAGATAAGGTTCGTTCTCGGAACGGATGACTTTCTCTTTTCCTCTTCTTCGATTTCGGGACAATAAGACCTTCGTTAGAATATATCTTTAACTTGTTTATCCTGCTGAGATAGGACTGTTCCCTCTAAAGCAATTAAGCAAAGAATAAAGAAAAGCTGAAATACAAAGAGTTTTTCCCCAGACAATGAAACACGTCCTATACTGTAAGATCTAACGGCATAGGCACCTACATCTACATTCAAGGTGTCCAAAAATAACGAGCTCAAATTTCCACGTTTTAAGTCACCCTGTCAACCAGCAGGTTAAACATCCATACTTGTCACAAAATTCCTGTCAGTTTCTCAGACGATCAACAAAATAAAGTTTAGAAAAGTATTTCTTGATTTCTAAAGAAAAAGAAAGAAGAAGGAAAAACCATTAAAATGTTTTATGTTCTTCCAAAAGCAAAATACCTAAGACCGTCACCTAAGAACTTTTTTTTTTCTTGATTCATTTTTCATGTTTCACCTTCACCTCTTTCTTTTTCGTCAATTTTTTTCCTCTTCCTCTTCTTCTCCTCCTCCTCCTCCTCCTCCTCCTTCTCTTTTTTTTCGCATGTCGTGAAATGAAAAACTGTCAAAAGATAGGTAGAAAATCCTAGTTGTACCTTTATAAAATCGTTCCCGCTCATTTTGTCTCACAAAATATCCCACGACATTGATTGATGTCGAGTTTGATATATCCCTCAATCTCTTCCTTTTATTTCCCTTTCTCTCCCTCCTCCTTTATTTCCCTCCCTATATTCCTCCCTCCCTCAATCACTCTTCTACGTTTGTCCCCTCCCTCCTCTTTCTCTCCCTCCTCCCATAACCTCTTTCTCCCTCTATATTTCGCTCCCTCCATATCTTTCACTCCTTCTTATATTCCCCCCTCCCTCAATCACTCTTCTACTTTTGTCCCCTCCCTCCTCTTTCTCTCCCTCCTCCCATAACCTCTTTCTCCCTCTATATTTCGCTCCCTCCATATCTTTCACTCCTTCTCCTTTTGTTTTCTTCCAATTTCTCCCTTTTCTTTTTCCCTCCTACTTTTCTTCTTCATTTTCTTCTTCTCTTATCCTCGTCCCTTCTTTCTCTCTCCCTCTACTTGTGGGACCAGCTTGGTCTGGCTGGGGGACTTCAAACAGAAGGAGTAGACCAGCTTGGTCTGGCTGGGGAACTTCAAACAGAAGGAGTAGACCAGCTTGGTCTGGCTGGGGGACTTCAAACAGAAGGAGTAGACCAGCTTGGTCTGGCTGGGGGACTTCAAACAGGGAGGATGGCAGCCTGAAATTTCCCTTGCTATAGAAATAGCAAAGATTGAGTAATTTGTAAATAGGTTGACTACCTACTAATGAGACAGAACGTAAAAAAGTAATTTTAAAACTTACACCTTTTTACAATAATAAAAAACACATTTTTAATGCAGGTAAGTGCGAGTACCATTGCTAAACATTTATAGGGACATAATATGACTTGAAATGGCAACCAGTTTACATTGTCTGTGACCTGCCTAACCTTCTCTCCAGTAATCCTTTTCCTCCCCCGTATTTAAAGCTTAGAGTATTCGCCCCATGAGATTTTCCAAGGAAATGGTCATAAAAATAATACCTAAAAAAAAAAAAAAAAAAAAAAAAAAAAAAAAAAACTCATTTGTTCCACTTTCTAAATTTCTGTACATATGTCAAATAAATATATGATAAATATTCATTGTAAGTTACATACGTATTTTTCCATTTTCTCAAATTATTAATGTATTAGTAGAGGAAAGGCACTAGAAACAGGGAAAGGGAAAAAAATCAAGATCGATGGGAATAAAGGGGGATAAAATAAGGAAAGGGAAAGAATGAAGGGATTGATAAAGCGTATCGCATCATCATGATTAATAAAATCGTTCCCGCTCATTTTGTCTCACAAAATATCCCACGACATTGATTGATGTCGAGTTTGATATATCCCTCAATCTCTTCCTTTTATTTCCCTTTCTCTCCCTCCTCCTTTATTTCCCTCCCTATATTCCTCCCTCCCTCAATCACTCTTCTACTTTTGTTCCCTCCCTCCTCTTTCTCTCCCTCCTCCCATAACCTCTTTCTCCCTCTATATTTCGCTCCCTCCATATCTTTCACTCCTTCTCCTTTTGTTTTCTTCCAATTTCTCCCTTTTCTTTTTCCCTCCTACTTTTCTTCTTCATTTTCTTCTTCTCTTATCCTCGTCCCTTCTTTCTCTCTCCTTCTACTTGTTTCCCTCTTTTTCTTTCTTTCCATCAAATAGATAGTATACACCTACAACAGATATCTTTTTAGATTTTAACTTCTTTACCTTCTTCTTCTCCTCCTCCTCTTCCTCCTCCTTCTTCTTCTTCTTTGCCTTTCTCTATTTTATCTACCAATCTTTGTCCTTTTCCTGTGTCTCTATCCTGCTAATTCTCCTCTTCCTATTTTTCCTTCTCTACCTACACATTATTCTTTATCTCCCTTCACATCACATCGTTTGGGCTTCAAATTTCCCAATATTGTTTCAAAGCAGCTTTTCATACTAAACTTTTGTCTAACTACACAGTACGGTGTTTTTTTTTTTTTTTCTCTACTTGTTTCTCTCTTTTTCTTTCTTTCCATCAAATAGATATTATACACCTACAACAGATATCTTTTTAGATTTTAACTTCTTTACCTTCTTCTTCTTCTCCTCCTCCTCCTCCTCCCTCTTCTTCTTTTTCTTCTTCTTCTTCTCCTCCTTCTTCTCCACCTTCTTCTTATTCTTCTTCTTCTCCTCCTCCTTCTTCTTCTCCTCCTCCTTCTTCTTATTCTCCTCCTTCTTCTTCTTCTTTTTCTTTGCCTTTCTCTATTTTAGCTACCAATCTTTGTCCTTTTCCTGTCTCTATCCTGCTAATTCTCGTCTTCCTATTTATCCTACACACTATTCTTCTTTTTCTTCTCCTCCTTCTTCTTCTTCTCCTCCTGCTTCTTCTTCTTATTCTTCTTTTTCTTCTTCTTCTTCTTCTCCTCCTTCTTCTTTTTCTTTGCTTTTCTCTATTTTAGCTACCAATCTTTGTCCTTTTCCTGTCTCTATCCTGCTAATTCTCGTCTTCCTATTTATCCTACACACTATTCTTTATCTCCCTTCACATCACATCGTTTGGGCTTTAAATTTCCCAACATTTTGTTTCAAAGCAGCTTTTCATACTAAACTTTTATCTACCGACACAGTACGGTGTTTTTTTTTTTTTTTTTTTTTTTTTTTTTTTTTTTTTTTTTTTTTTTTTTTTTTTTTTCTCTCATGCTCTCTCTCTCTCCATATCTCTCGATCTCTCTCCATCTCTCCTCTCCTCCCCACGTCTCTCTCTCTCTCTCTCTCTTCTCTCTTTCTTCTCTTTCAAGCGACCTGTGATGAACGAAGGGAAAAAGGAATTACACTCAACAAGTTAAATTTTAAACGGGCCACGCGCCGTGTGACCCTCAGGTAAAAAAAGATCTCGTATGTACTGAGATATTTTTTTTTAGTCATAATGTAAAGCGAAGAGTCTGTGGCTGAGGGCTCATAAACAGAGAGTAGATCAGCGTCTAGCTAGGGGATTTAAAATCAAGACTAGAGCCCGTTCTCCCTTTATTCCCAATATAGTGTGCAAGTCACCTATTTATTTATTGGCCTTGCTCGGCGTAGCTTAACATAGGTGACGCTAAAACCGGTCTTAAAATAACGACCTCTCTCTCACTCTTTCTTTGATGGAAGAAGGGAAAAGGAATTACACTCAAAAGTTAAATTTTAAACGAGCACCTTGTACATAGGTATGTACTGAGATATATATATATTAGTACATAATAGTAAATAGATGTAGGTAATTATAATAATTATCCCATTTCTAGATTGTTAATAATGCCTTCTACTAAGTTGCACATTTAAAAGAAACAGATCTTCATTCAAATAAAACACCTCTTGTTTTATTAAGCAACGCGTGTCCGGGTCAAAAGAAACAGTTGCCCTTCTTTTGAAACTTACAATAGAAAAAAATATAGGGGTACTCAATTTATGTTGGCTCTATGGTTCTCTGGACAAAATTGCATCACCATTTTCTGGTAAAAAGACGTGTTCCTGGTAAAAAGACCTTTAATTTGATATATAGGTCGACCAGGTTTGGATAAGTCCTTCTATGGGGACAGACGACACCGAAGCGAATACAATAGCCCGTCCACTATACCTTTTTTTATTACTATCGTAATAATAAAGGACGGACGGGCTAAAAAGGAAGAAGAAGAAATTGCAATTGGAATACATACAATATGGAATGTGTTGAAAGGAAAAAGAAGGGAGAGAGAGCGAGAGAGAGAGAGAGAGAGAGAGAGAGAGAAAGATCTATCGTAATAATAAAGGAAGGACGGGCTAAAAAGGAAAAAGAAGAAATTGCAGTTGGAATACATACAATATGGAATGTGTTGAAAGGAAAAAGAAGGGAGAGAGAGCGAGAGAGAGAGAGAGAGAGAGAGAGAGAGAAAGAGAGACAGAGACAGAAGATAAGGAGAGGGGATATACCTACATAGTGATAGAAGGGGAGGAATATATGTAGGTAGATAGGGGAAAAGACACTGAGAGAAGAAATTGCAATTGGAATACATACAATATGGAATGTGTTGAAAGAAAAAAGAAGGGAGAGAGAGCGAGAGAGAGAGAGAGAGAGAGACAGAGACAGAAGATAAGGAGAGGGGATATAGTGATAGAAGGGGAGGAATATATGTAGGTAGATAGGGGAAAAGACACTGAGAGAAAGAGAGAGAAAGGAGGGAGAAAGAGAGAGAGAGAGAGAAAGAGAAGAAGAGGGGGAATGAGAGAAAGAGAAGAGAAGAGAGAAAAACTGAGTGAGAGAGAGAGAGAGAAAGAAGAGAGGGAGAGAGAAAGAGTTTTTCTCACATCATTTTAGTATGTCGGTTTTATCCTCGTAGAAATGAGAGAAAGAGAAGAAGAGGGGGAATGAGAGAAAGAGAAGAGAAGAGAGAAAAACTGAGTGAGAGAGAGAGAGAGAGAGAAAGAAGAGAGGGAGAGAGAAAGAGTTTTTCTCACATCATTTTAGTATGTCGGTTTTATCCTCGTAGAAATGAGATTATTTGACAAAAAAATAAATTGAAAAAAGAAGAAGGAAAAAGATCATTATCGACAGAGATGGATATGAGAGAGAGAGAGAGAGAGAGAGAGAGAGAGAGAGAGAGAGAGAGAGAGAGAGAGAGAGAGAGAGAGAGAGAGCATTATCGACAGAGGAGAGAGAGAGAGAGAGAGATAGATAGAGAGCGAGAGAAGAAGAGAAGGAGAATGAGAGAAAGAGAGAGATAGATAGATAAAAAGGAATGGATGGAGAGAGGTGGCTTGGCAAAAGAAAGAGAGGAGTAAAAAGAGAAAGAGAGTCAAAGAGGAAAAGGAGAGGGGAGAAAACGAAAGATATGAGCGAGAGAGAGAGAGGGAGAAAGAGGAAAAAAAGGGAGGAATACAGAAACAGGAAGAAATAAAATCCTATAGATTGATATAAGGGAGAGAGAGAGAGAGAGAGAAAAGGGAAAGAGAGAGAGTAAGAATGAGAGAGAGGAAGACTCAGAAGGGAAGAGAGAGAGAGAGAAAGAGAGAACATGCAGTAATTAGTGATATGAAAAGAGACAGAGAGAGGGAGAGGGTGAGAAAAAATGAAATTTTACAGATTGATAAAGGGAGAGAGAGAGAGAGAGAAAAGAGAAAGAGGGAGAGCGTTAGAGTGAGAGAGAGTAAGAATGAGAGAGAAAGTGAGAGAGAGCAAGAGAGAAGGGAGTGAGAGAGAAAGAAGGGAGTGAGAGAGAAGGGAGTGAGAGAGAGAAGGGAGTGAGAGAAAGAAGGGAGTGAGAGAGAGAGAAGGGAGTGAGAGAGAAGGGAGTGAGAGAGAAGGGAGTGAGAGAGAGAGAAGGGAGTGAGAGAGAAGGGAGTGAGAGAGAAGGGAGTGAGAGAGAAGGGAGTGAGAGAAAGAAGGGAGTGAGAGAGAAGGGAGTGAGAGAAAGAAGGGAGTGAGAGAGAGAGAAGGGAGTGAGAGAGAAGGGAGTGAGAGAGAAGGGAGTGAGAGAGAGGGGGAGAGAGAGAGAGGTGGAAGAAATAAAATCCTATAGATTGATATAAGGGAGAGAGAGAGAGAGAGAGAAAAGGGAAAGAGAGAGAGTAAGAATGAGAGAGAGGTTTTCAAAAGTTCCAGATTTCTTCTCTCTTTCTTTTTCAGAAAAAAAAATAAATAAATAATAATGATGAAAAAAGAATTGAAAGTTTTCTTTGGGTACGAAAAGGTTTCCTTTTTTGGGGTTACCTTTGTGTATTTCGTAGACAAGGGGGTGGCTTGAGCGCACTGAAAGAGGGGGTATATTGTTTTCTTTGAGACATGTTTTGGTTTGCAGAGAGAGAGAGAGAGAGAGAGAGAAAGGGTGGGGGAAGAAAAAAAAATGCGCATAATAAATATTTGAGGGGAGAACATATGAATTTTTTGTATGGTTTATTTTTTCTTCCGTTTAAAAGCACATGGGTAGTTTTTTTTTTTTTCAAATACGTATTTCGTAAATGTAATAGAAAGTCGTGTGATGTCCACACCAGATTTTTTCATATATTTTCCTCAGAAGTATTTATTTTGTCAATGAAGGCTTGAGCTGTCATTAAACTGTCTTTGTTATACCTAGACATTCATTACCTAATGCGTATCAATTGGAAGGTAATGTTAATGTCTAATCACTGCAAACAGTAATCAGTCTAATGTAATAGGTATCTGTGTAAAATGACCTACCTCTATAATGGGTATTTCTACTACTGTATCTACACAATTCACAATAAGACCTTCGTTAGAATATATCTTTAACTTGTTTATCCTGCTGAGATAGGACTGTTCCCTCTAAAGCAAAGAATAAAGGAAAGCTGAAATATAAAGAGTTTTTCCCCAGACAATGAAACACGTCCTATACTGTAAGATCTAACGGCATCGGCACCTACATCTACATTAAAGGTCTCTAAAAATAACGAGTTCAAATTTCCACGTTTTAAGTCACCCTGTCAACCAGCAGGTTAAACATCCATACCTGTCACAAAATTCCTGTCAGTTTCTCAGACGATCAACAAAATGAAGTTTAGAAAAGTATTTCTTGATTTCTAAAGAAAAAGAAAGAAGAAGAAGGAAAAACCATTAAAATGTTTTATGTGCTTCCAAAAGCAAAATACCTAAGACCGTCACCTAAGAACTTTTTTTTTCTTGATTCATTTTTCATGTTTCACCTTCACCTCTTTCTTTTTCGTCAATTTTTTCCTCTTCCTCTTTCCTCTTCTTCTTCTCCTCCTCCTCCTCCTCTTTTTTTTCGCATGTCGTGAAATGAAAAACTGTCAAAAGATAGGTAGAAAATCCTAGTTGTACCTTTTCCTTTTTCTAAAATTTCATCGTCCTCTAAAAGAAAGCCGTACAAATAAAACGGAAAGTAAAAATTAACCAACCAAGAGGAAAGAAAGTAAACGTCACTGCCTCCTCTTCTTCTTCTCCTCCTCCTTCTCTTTTTTTTCGCATGTCGTGAAATGAGAAACTGTCAAAAGATAGGTAGAAAATCCTAGTTGTACCTTTTCGTTTTTCTTTTCATCGTCCTCTAAAAGAAAGCCGTACAAATAAAACGGAAAGTAAAAATTAACCAACCAAGAGGAAAGAAAGTAAACGTTTTCATCGTCCTCTAAAAGAAAGCCGTACAAATAAAACGGAAAGTAAAAATTAACCAACCAAGAGGAAAGAAAGTAAACGTGTTTTTCTTTTCATCATCCTCTAAAAGAAAGCCCTACAAATAAAACGGAAAGTAAAAATTAACCAACCAAGAGGAAAGAAAGTAAACGTCACTGCCTGATAGAGATAGAGAATTGAAAAGTAACCTGAAAAAATAGGGTGAGGTGGGGCAAATAGGAAATGGGAAATATTAGGTTGGGGTGGGGTAAAAAGAAAACGGTAGGAAAGAAAGAAAAAGAATTTCGGAAAAATCTCTATAGGAATAGTAATGTATAACATTACCCATTTCTTATTCAGTATAAAAAAAAATATAATCAAACTTTTCTCACTTTTTTTTTGTGGAAATTAATGAGGTGTAAGTAAATTCTGAGAAATGTACCTACCTTCCTTCCTACCTATGTCTACCCACTTCGCTATACCTACTTACCTACCTACCTACCTACCTAATTTATATTTGTAAGTTTTCGGAATTCAGGGCAGAAATAATGAAGTGAAAAGAAAGCACTTTAGAGATGATGGGGTGACTGGAGTTTGGAAAAGGTCAGGTTTGATTTCCGGCGATGTCAGCGAATTCTTCCGGAATTCGACGAACGAAACACGAGTGGCCATGATTGGCAACATGGGAAACAGATGGGCAGACTTTATATTTGTAAGTTTTCGGAATTCAGGGAAGAAATAATGAAGTGAAAAGAAAGCACTTTAGAGATGATGGGGTGACTGGAGTTTGGAAAAGGTCAGGTTCGATTTCCGGCGATGTCAGCGAATTCTTCCGGAATTCGACGAACGAAACACGAGTGGCCATGATTGGCAACATGGGAAACAGATGGGCAATCAAAGACGAAGCAAATTAGCCCGTAGTTTATTCGATCGTGATTAGAGAAAATCGGTACCTATGTACCTACCTAATTTGTTTAATATTCAGTTTATTATTATTCGTTAGCCCGTAGTTTATTCGATCGTGGTTAGAGAAAATCAGTACCTATGTACCTACCTAATTTGTTTAATCCTAAATATATACAGCCCCTTGTGTAACTGACTGACTGACTGACTCACTCACTCACTCATACTAATTCTAACCCACTTCTAGACGTGCTAGGAAGATGCGGTTTTCACCATTGGATTCCTTATTTTTTGTATATACTGGGAAAAATCGAAAACTCCCGAAATTCCATACCGTTCCCGAGATATTGACGTTTTTTAGTCCCCCCATAAGAAATACACGGGCTAACGACTGGGGGAAACTTATCACGGTAGCGTGGCCGAGTGGTCTAAGGCGCTGGTTTAAGGCACCAGTCTCCTCGGAGGCGTGGGTTCGAATCCCACCGCTGCCATATTTTTTGTCTATTGGCTACAAGGAATTTGTGTAAAAATTTGGATAGCTTTCAAACATTTTTTTTTTTTTTTTTTGCATTACAACTGTCTGATGTCTGTTATGATGTTTATGAAATACTCAAAGGGAATGTACCAAAATCCTAAAATTTCATAAAGAGAAAAGGAGAGAAAGAACAAGTTGCAACAGAAAGAGAGAGAGAGAGAGAAAGAGAAGAAGAGGGGGAATGAGAGAAAGAGAAGAGAAGAGAGAAAAACTGAGTGAGAGAGAGAGAGAGAGAAAGAAGAGAGGGAGAGAGAAAGAGTTTTTCTCACATCATTTTAGTATGTCGGTTTTATCCTCGTAGAAATGAGATTATTTGACAAAAAAATAAATTGAAAAAAGAAGAAGGAAAAAGATCATTATCGACAGAGATGGATATGAGAGAGAGAGATAGATAGAGAGCGAGAGAAGAAGAGAAGGAGAATGAGAGAAAGAGAGAGATAGATAGATAAAAAGGAATGGATGGAGAGAGGTGGCTTGGCAAAAGAAAGAGAGGAGTAAAAAGAGAAAGAGAGTCAAAGAGGAAAAGGAGAGGGGAGAAAACGAAAGATATGAGCGAGAGAGAGAGAGGGAGGGGAAGAGGAAAAAAGGGAGGAATACAGAAACAGGTAGTTTAGAGAAAGTGATATGAAAAGAGAGAGAGAGAGGTGGAAGAAATAAAATCCTATAGATTGATATAAGGGAGAGAGAGAGAGAGAGAGAAAAGGGAAAGAGAGAGAGTAAGAATGAGAGAGAGGAAGACTCAGAAGGGAAGAGAGAGAGAGAGAAAGAGAGAACATGCAGTAATTAGTGATATGAAAAGAGACAGAGAGAGGGAGAGGGTGAGAAAAAATGAAATTTTACAGATTGATAAAGGGAGAGAGAGAGAGAAAAGGGAAATAGGGAGAGCGTTAGAGTGAGAGAGAGTAAGAATGAGAGAGAAAGTGAGAGAGAGCAAGAGAGAAGGGAGTGAGAGAGAAAGAAGGGAGTGAGAGAGAAGGGAGTGAGAGAGAAGGGAGTGAGAGAGAGCAAGAGAGAAGGGAGTGAGAGAAAGAAGGGAGTGAGAGAGAGAAGGGAGTGAGAGAGAGAAGGGAGTGAGAGAAAGAAGGGAGTGAGAGAGAGAAGGGAGTGAGAGAGAGAAGGGAGTGAGAGAGAAGGGAGTGAGAGAGAGAGAAGGGAGTGAGAGAGAAGGGAGTGAGAGAGAGAAGGGAGTGAGAGAGAAAGAAGGGAGTGAGAGAGAGAAGGGAGTGAGAGAGAAGGGAGTGAGAGAGAGAAGGGAGTGAGAGAGAAAGAAGGGAGTGAGAGAGAAGGGAGTGAGAGAGAAGGGAGTGAGAGAGAAGGGAGTGAGAGAGAGAAGGGAGTGAGAGAAAGAAGGGAGTGAGAGAAAGAAGGGAGTGAGAGAGAGAAGGGAGTGAGAGAAAGAAGGGAGTGAGAGAGAGAGAAGGGAGTGAGAGAGAAGGGAGTGAGAGAGAGAAGGGAGTGAGAGAGAGGTAGAGAGAAATTGATACAAGAGTAGAGGGAGGGAGAGAGAGAGAGAAAGTGAGAAGGGAGTGAGTGAGAGATTTATACCTTTTAAAAATAAATTAGATTTGAAAGGAGACGGATGTAGAGGATGAGATTACAAAGAGAAGAAGCGATGACAAAGACAGGAAATGATAGATAGAGAGGATGAGATTAGTGGAAATGGAAAGAGGGATGAAGCGATGACAAAGACAGGAAATGATAGATAGAGAGGATGAGATTAGTGGAAATGGAAAGAGGGATAGAGAGAGATGAGAAAATAGAAATAGATATGGGAAAATGAGGAAGGAAGGACAGAGGAAGGTAAAGATGAGTAGATGGGACAAGGACAGAGAGGAAGAAAGACGGGAGAAATAAAAAAAAGGATAGAGAGAGAGAGAGAAGGAAAGAAAGAAAGGGGGAGGAACAAATAAGGGAAGAAAAGAAAGAGGGAGATAAATAACCATGGGTAGATGAGAGAGAGAGAGAGAGAGAGGAACAGAGATGCATAAGGGCATAAATATGAAGAAAGAAAGGGAGAATATAGAGAACGGAAAAGAAAGAAAGAAAGGAATCTAGATGGAGACAGAGAGGAAGAGAAATATAGAGGGAGGGAGAGAAAGTCAAAAAAGAGAAGGAAATAAAAGGGGGAGGAACAAACAAGGGAAGAAAAGAAAGAGGGAGATAAATAACCATGGGTAGATGAGAGAGAGAGAGAGAGAGAGAGAGAGGAACAGAGATGCATAAGGGCATAAATATGAAGAAAGAAAGGGAGAATATAGAGAACGGAAAAGAAAGAAAGAAAGAAAGAAAGGAATCTAGATGGAGACAGAGAGGAAGAGAAATATAGAGGGAGGGAGAGAAAGTCAAAAAAGAGAAGGAAATAAACAAGAGTAGATGGAAAAGAGGGAGGAAACAGGGAAAGGGAAAAAAATCAAGATCGAGGGGAATAAAGGGGGATAAAATAAGGAAAGGGAAAGAATGAAGGGATAAATAGAAGTCGGTATTGATAAAGCGTATCGCATCATCATCTTATATTATAAGAACGAGATCCATTCACAGTTCATAGTTCACACACTGATCGCTCTATCTCGAGAACCACAACACCTAGAAAGCAGGGCCCAGCTTGTTTCATTTTCATTATTTGTTATTATTGTTTTGAAAAGTTAAATTAAAAGATTTATACACATTTCTAACTTAGCCCGAGTGAAAACTTTATAAACACTCTGTATAAAGGAACACCTTTAGGTATACACTATACACTATACACATAAGTATCATGTAAAAGTACATACAGTGTGTGCTCAAAAATCTCATGTTTTTTCACGTTACGTTCTATTTAGACTTGTTCAGACTGCTGGGGCAAAGGGACTTTTTAGTATCATTCGAGCAGGATAAACAAGATATATCCTATTCTATTCTATGTTGAGCAAAATGTTGCCCTAGTGGGTTCCCAGCCTGGTGTGCCATGTCACCTTGTATGTGTGTGTATATATTATGTAACTTTGTATACAGGGTGTATCACAGACCTATGTCAAAATGTCCGGGTAACTTTTTGTAGCCCTTAACCTGTACTATTCGCCGTTTTCGGCTTTACATAGCTTTGTGATACACTGTGTATATTATGTAACGTTAATGTGTGTTATTAAAAGCTCACCGACTTGCCAGCGTCTACCAACCAGAAACTCTGAAAATCCCTTTTATCTTTTGTTTTGCCGAAAGTTTTCATTTCAGAATGTTTTTAAAACCTAAAATCCCTTTTTCGTTTTACAAAAGTTAAATGTTGGATGTATGAGTAATGAATTAAAAAAGGGTGATGTACGCTTGCTAATTATAATCCATATCATGAATTATTTGTGGTGAAGCTGAAAGCCTCTTCAGAATTTTTGTCTGAACTCATCTCTCTCTCTCTCTCTCTCTCTCTCTCTCTCTCTCTCTCTCTCTCTCTCTCTCTCTCTCTCTCTCTCTCTCTTTCTTTCTTTCTGTGATGGAAGAAGGGAAAAAGGAATTACACTCAAAAGTTAAATTTTAAACGGGCACCTTGTACATAGGTAAAAAAAGATCTCGTATGTACTGAGATATTTTTTTTTAGTACATAATAGTAAAGGAAGAGTCTGGCTGAGGGACTATAAACAGAGAGTAGATCAGCGTCTAGCTAGGGGACTATAAACAGAGAGTAGACTAGTCCAAATTTCCTCACACTATATCAATAGCGAAGGTTGAGTTCGAAGGGCATCCCACTCGGAAAAGTTTGTTTAGCCAAAACCAGTTGGCCTCAAAGGGATCACTCTAAAGCTGATTGAGAGGCTGACGACAAACGCCGACCCCATCTGAACATGGGAAAAGGCGAAGAAGAAGAAAAGAATAGTAAATAAAGGTAGGTAATTATAATAATTATCCCATTTCTAGATTGTTAATAATGCCTTGTACTAAGTTGCACATTTAAAAGAAACAGATCTTCATTCAAATAAAACACCTCTTGTTTTATCAAGCAACGCGTGTCCGGGTCAAAAGAAACAGTTGCCCTTCTTTTGAAACTTACAATAGAAAAAAATATAGGGGTACTCAATTTATGTTCGATTACTTTTCTTTCAACAGGGGAAGAAGGTGAAATAAAAAGTAAGAAAGCACATGAAACGAGTTGCACCTTCTTTTCCCTTCCGACCCCCCTCCCCCCTCCTGTTACTCTCTCCCCTTTTTCTCTTCTCCTCCCCTCCTGTTACTCTCTTCCCCTCCTTTCTTCTTACTATCTCCCCTTTTTCTCTTCCCCTCCCCTCCTATTACTCTCTTCCCCTCCTGTTACTCTCCCCCCTTTTTCTCTTCCCCTCCTTTCCTGTTACTCTATCCCCCCTCCTGTTACTCTCTCCCCTTTTTCTCTTCCCCTCCCTCCCTGTTACTCTCTCCCTCCCTTCCCGTTTCTTTTCCCCTCCTCCGTCTACTTTAGAGAAGCAATCTGTTTCAAGTTTACCGGGAACTTAGCACACAAAGTATGATCTTTTCGTGCAAACTATACTTATTTATTGTTATTGGATGAAAATATAAAAGCAGAAAGTATTAGATCGTTATTCTTCTGCTTCATATCAGCTTGTTACCCCGGTTTTATCGTTCTCGATTTCACACGTTCGTTGATAGAAGAGATAAAAGGTGGAGCTGGGTTACTCTGTTTGTTGTAAGGTAGTTTCGATGTATGGTACAGTCTATAATCTATATAAATAAAATTGTAGATTTGTCTGTACATTGCTTAGAATCGTGAAATTTTTAGTTATTCTTACTCCTTTAATTTGATATATACAATATACATAGGTCGACTAGGTTTGGATAAGTCCTTCTATGGGGACAGACTGACAGACAGACACCGAAGCGAATACAATAGCCCGTCCACTATACCTTTATTATTACTATCGTAATAATAAAGGTATATATATACTAGTAAATCTGTTCTAGAACAGGTAGCATCGTAACTTCAACTGTTTTCTTGATTTAGGTTCCTCTTCTCCATCTCTCTTGTTTGTTGTAAGGTAGTTTCGATGTATGGTACAATCTATATAAATGAAATTGTAGATTTGTCTGTACATTGCTTAGAATCGTGAAATTTTTAGTTATTCTTACTCCTTTAATTTGATATATATGTAGGTCGACTAGGTTTGGATAAGTCCTTCTATGGGGACAGACAGAGTGACAGACTGACAGACAGACACCGAAGCGAATACAATAGCCCGTCCACTATACCTTTATTATTACGATAGTAATAAGGGCTAATGAGAGCAGAAAGAAAACCAATTTCTCAATAGGTGAGGGTATGTATAATGTGACGAGCATGAAAAAAAATATGGACCTATTCGATACACAGGCATATTAAGGAAGAATATAGGAAGAAAGAGCAACTTTTTTTTACAAAGCAAAGTTTTTTTACTTTCCTTATCCTATAGGAAGGAAAGTAATGTAATCGGGTCAAATTTTCGATGGTCAGTTTTTAGAGTCAAAACACGTTTTGAGGTCCCTAGAGCCTAAATCCAAATTTTCAGCCATTGGTCCGTGTGTGTGTCTGTCTGTCAGTAAACGAAATATCTCGAGAACGGTAAGAGCTAGAGACTTGAATTCAATAGGATAAGGAAAGTCGTGTGATGTTCACACCAGATTTTTTTTTTTTTTTTTTTTTTTTTTACAAAACTCACGTTGATCTTCATTCCGTATCTCGCTCCTGCCTCCTGGATATTCAGCATCATTCTCTGCAACTCTTCCTCTGATTCTGCTAACACTGCCTGATCATCCGCGTACTTGATACTCTTGACTCTCTCCTCTCCAACTTTGACTCCCGGTGATTCTCCCAAGGCTTCTTCCATCAGTTTCTCTGCATACATGTTAAACAAGGCTGGAGACATAGGACGGGCTAATAAGAGCAGAAAGAAAACCAATTTCTCAATAGGTGAGGGTATGTGTAATGTGACGAGCATGAAAAAAAAAATATGGACCTATTCGATACACAGGCATACATATTAAGGAAGAATATAGGAAGAAAGAGCAACTTTTTTTACAAAGCAAAGTTTTTTTACTTTCCTTATCCTATGGGAAGGAAAGTAATGTAATCGGGTCAAATTTTCGATGGTCAGTTTTTAGTGTCAAAACACGTTTTGAGGTCCCTAGAGCCTAAATCCAAATTTTCAGCCATTGGTCCATGTGTGTGTCTGTCTGTCTGTGTGTGTGTTTGTCTGTCTGTCTGTAAACAAAATATCTCGAGAACGGTAAGAGCTAGAGACTTGAAATTTGGTATGTAGTTCACAAATGTGACAAGGATGCGACACGAAATGTTTGGTTGAAATGGTTGCTGCGCTTGGCGGTATTTTGACCGCTTTTGGACAGATTTCGACCGATTTTTGCGCTTTTCAGCTATAGCGACAAAACGGTTAGAGATATTGTAAAAGTTAGGGTAAAAGAACACTCAAATAAGCATCATTCAATAGGATAAGGAAAGTCGTGTGATGTTCACACCAGATTTTTTTCATATATTTTCCTCAGAAGTATTTATTTTGTCAATGAAGGCTTGAGCTGTTATTAAACTGTCTTTGTTGTTATACCTAGACTTTCATGGAAGGTAATGTCTAATCACTGCAAACAGTAATCAGTCTAATGTAATAGGTATCTGTGTAAAATGACCTACCTCTACGAATGGGTATTTCTACTACTGTATCTACATAATTATGTTTAATGTGCATGCATGTGTTCCCGATACATAAATGGTCAATTAATATAATGGTAAATAAAATAATTGATAAATACAAATTAACACTTGCCCAATTTGGCCCCCGTTTCATAAAGCTCCTAGGTT
>NW_007379845.1:0-37602 GCF_000475195.1 Diaphorina citri
TTACTGTCTTATCTTCATCAATCAAATTTGACAAAATATTGTTGATGAATTGTTTTTCTTCTCAAAATCTCATTTTTCGTCTGTAGATAGCTATTTGCCGTAAGTTCATATTGTTTGAAAATTTAACAAAGAGGGAACCAGGATGTGCTTACTGAATTTGCTAAATATGTATAGGTTCACTTGGACAAGCATTCTGTTGATCTGTTATTCAGCCGAAAGCTCTACTATAATTTTATTGTGTTCATGCTCATCAGTGTTAATGTCTCCATTCTCAAAGATGCCACGTACGACTTAGGTCCTCGGTCAACCTGTTTTCCAAAAGCCACACTGCCCTGGGTGTCTACCGGTCGAATCTGTTTTTTGTTAGGATCCATGTTCCTTTCAATTCCTCACGGTCCAATGTGTTTTCTCCTCTGGGGATACTAGTGGTTGAAATGTATATCTCCTCTGAGACACTAGGGGTTCAGTGAACTGTAGATCTCTCTCAGGAAAACGGCCGTTATGGGTTCACAAAGGCCCGGTCGGTCCCAAAATCTTATGAGAAAAATCGCTTTATGTGATGTTGAACACTTTTGGCGAATTCCATCAAAATCGGCGTTCAAAATTGTCTAGCTGGGGTCAAAACTTAAAACTCACATCCTTCGTTCCATGAAGCAGTCAATCCTTATTCCTTTGGTCTCTTAATCTTTCAATCTTGCGATTTTATCTAAGACGTTTCCATTATAATTGATTAAAATTTCAAAAGGCTTTCGGTACGATTGAATTTATCAATTTGTGGGAGATGCTAGTACAGTCAATTTTTGGTTGCAAAATTGTGATTGTCAACCGAGTAAGGTTTTCCATAAATAGACATGAAATATGAGGTCGCTTAGTATTCAAATCAAGTGGTTTTTGAACACTAAACCGACATGGTCTTGAGTCTTGAATTAACAATGCCGAAGAAGAGTCCTCCATGTCCTTATCTAGCTGATCTATAAGACATCCATCACAGGAGATGAAAGAATCTGTTTTATAGACGTACAATGAACTGATTTAGTTTCATAAATGGATTCTTAATCCCATTTTAAGATAAACAACTTCATTCCAACAAGTTTCACCGAGAACTTGGTTATCCTAAAGCATTAGCGGTCAAGCTTTCTTGACTTGGCGGGGCGGAGCACTACCGCGCTCCTTAATCCTCATAAAATAGGAACAATTTTGCCAATTAAATGCACCGATATCCATAACTGGACTGTTTAAGCACTTTAAGCCATTCAGCCAAAAGTTCTCCTATAATAATATTGTGTTTATGCTCATCAGTGTTAATGTCTCCATTCTCAAAGATGCCACGTACGACTCAGGTCCTCGGTCAACCTGTTTTCCAAAAGGGCTGACATTTACTTGTTTGAGCTGATAAATAATTGATGTGGTTGACGGGCCACATAGTAATAATTTGGTTTTCCATGGTGTTTGTTTGTTTGTTTTTTTTTCCCCCTTTTTAGGCGCTTTAACATTCCATGGTGTTTTATAGATGTACAATGAACTGATTTTGTTTCATTAGTAGATTCTTCACCCCATTTCAGCTTCATTCCACCAAGTTTTGCCGAGAACTTGGTTATCCAAGCATTATCCTCATAAAGTACGAACAATTTTGCCAATTAGATGCATCGATATCCATAACTGGACTGTTTAAGCACTTTAAGCCATTCAGCCGCTCACAAAGGCCCGGTCGGTCCCAAAATCTTATGAGAAAAATCGCTTTATGTAATGTTGAACACTTTTGGCGAATTCCATCAAAATCGGCGTTCAAAATTGTCTAGCTGGGGTCAAAACTTAAAACTCACATCCTTCGTTCCATTCAGCCGAAGGCTCCACTATAATTGTGTTTATGCTCATCAGTGTTAATGTCTCCATTCTCAAAGATGCCACGTACGACTCAGGTCCTCGGTCAACCTGTTTTCCAAAAGTTACTTTATTTGCAAAAGGAATCGTGGAGCTAAATCTACGATTATTTCCTTTATGACAATTTTCAAATGGTTCTCACTTTCGGAGTAAAATCGCTCCAAAGGGCAATATCCAAGGAAGCGGAGTTAAAGTCGTATTGAGCAGTCATAATTCACATTCACCAAATGTGTAGTGCATCCACAACTTCAGCCTATAATATCGATCCCACTGCATAAAAGTTCTAATCGTGATACTCTCCAAAGCAAATAATCTTCTTGCGAACCGAATCGAAATGGAATGTTATCGATTTATTCAACATGCCATTCGGGGCATTCGGTGTAACTCCCTGCCCTGTATAGCCATCTCAGGTGGACCAGACGAGAGGAGAATGTTAACACGATCTTCGTGAGTAATTCTTCTCTATGCCAGTAGTGTGAAGGTCGGACCTAATGATAGCAGCAAATTATGTTGATAGAAACACTCTTCTTTTTTTAAATACCTGCGATTATACTCTCGTCGTGGTCAGGATCACATTATGGAGTGCATTTAGAATTTAATGGCTTTCTCAAGTATGCTGGGGTCATTAACGACGTTTTTTGCCGACATTTCAGCCAACGGAGTATGCACATAAAACTTCATTGATTCGCATTTCAATGCAAATGAGATTTCCATGGGGAAAACACTAAACATGTTGTACTAACAAAAGTTATTAGGCAGTTTTTTATTGACCCAACCAGTGCAATCATTATTGCGATGGATAGACATTAGACGGATACCTATGTAGATGGACAGAAGAATATTTGCAGAAAATGGAAATTGAAGAAGTCTGGAGGAGTCTTCAGACCTTCAGAGGGCAAATAATGTCCACAACTCCACATAGCTCTGGCACCATTACATGTTGTACTAACAAAAGTTATTAGCCAGTTTTTTATTGACCCAGTGCAATCATTATTGCGATGGATAGACATTAGACGGATACCTATGTAGATGGACAGAAGAATATTTTCGGAAAATGGAAATTGAAGAAGTCTGGAGGAGTCTTCAGACCTTCAGAGGGCAAATAATGTCCACAACTCCACATACATAGCTCTGGCACCATTTATGATCCATTCTATTCCAGCCTGATTATTTTATTCTTCCGTTTGCATCCCAGATAAGGAACTGATACTCACCATGAAAATCATGGATTTTGCCTCAAGGGAGGGCACTTTACGGGAAGTCTTCGAGCGGTCTTTTTCAAACAGATATGACAAATTGCTGTGGATCCCTTATCAGCTCATCAGCAATTATTCATATCTAGTTATTATCGATGACATTCTACAAACTCTAGGGCAGCCACATTGTCACATATTTTCCGCTTGCAAAGGACAGGTATTTATAAATGCTCGGAATTTGCACTTGAGGATGACTAGACATTTTGCTGTAATGTGTCCAATATCTACATACATATTCTTCATCGTATTCTCACACTGGCTAACCTCTGGGAACCATAGTGGCGTAGCTTCCTTGAAGAGTACAAGGAAAAGCTCTGTAGAGTAAAAAGACGTCTAAGGAATCCAAGGAGTCAAAGGGGAGCCAGATTGATCTTCCCTTGGAACCGCTAAACCTCTGGCACTGGTATAATTTATGATCACTGCAAACTGTTGGGATATTTCAGATATTGATTTAAGGGAAATATGTATAATCACATATAACGTCCAACTTAATCCAACTTCATCTATTTAAATAAAGCAGATTCAATGCTGATCTCCAAGCATAATATTGACTTCTTCGCCTCTGATGGTCTAGCGCAGATTCCTACCAGAGAATCCAGAGATGACTTTGTGATAGTGAATATGTATACGCGTAGCTTCCTTGAAGAGTACAGGAAAAGCTCTGTAGAGTAAAAAGACGTCTAATGAATCCAAGGAGTCAAAGGGGAGCCAGATTGATCTTCCCTTGGAACCGCTAAACCTGTGGCACTGGTATAATTTATGATCACTTCAAGCTGTTGGGATATTTCAGATGTTGATTTAAGGGAAATATGTATAACCATTAACCACATCTAGCGTCTAAACTTAATCCAACTTCATCTATTTAAATAAAGCACTAGATTCAATGCTAATCTCCAAGCATAATATTGACTTCTTCGCCTCTGATGGTCTAGCGCAGATTCCTACCAGAGATGACTTTGTGATAGTGAATATGTATACAGTGCAGAACTGCAGAAGTATAATATGATGTTAATATGGTCAGGGGCAACAGCCGCAGGCGAAATCTATACTGCCACGGTAGGTATAATCAATATTAAATTCTCCACCTCTGTAGCAAAATGCATGCATTTGCCTGATGTCTTTTGATTTAACCCTTTTGAATGTATCAATTGCGATAGGAATTTGCTGACATTTACTTGTCTGTGCTGATGATGGGTGTAGTTGATGGGCTTCAGAGTAATTTGGTTTTCCATGGTATATTATAGACGTACAATGAACTGATTTAGTTTCATAAATGGATTCTTAATCCCATTTTATGATAAACAACTTCATTCCAACAAGTTTCACCGAGAACTTGGTTATCCTAAAGCATTAGCGGTCAAACTCTCTTGACTTGGCGGAGCGGAGCACTACCACGCTCCTTAATCCTCATAAAATAGGAACAATTTTGCCAATTAGATGCACCGATATCCATAACTGGACTGTTTAAGCACTTTAAGCCATTCAGCCGAAAGTTCTCCTATAATAATTGTGTTTATGCTCATCAGTGTTAATGTCTCCATTCTCAAAGATGCCACGTACGACTTAGGTCCTCGGTCAACCTGTTTTCCAAAAGCCACACTGCAGCCAATAATGATAATGAACGAGTACATAACAACATGCTCTTGGATGAATTTATTACCAATGCAGATTTTTAAACACAAGGCAATTTACTGAGGGAATCGCAAGATGCAATCATTGCCGCATGATAAATCGACAGTGTTTCAGAAACTGGCAAGGGCAGTAGATTATGAGAGGTTCCAATGAGATTACGTTGGGTAGAGGGTCAAATTCGAGTTTGATGCATTCGACGCGGTAAATCGTGTGTTAAAATGAAATAAATCTTATCATCACTTCACGAAAGAGACTTTGCTCAGGGATTAAGAGTAGAGGAAACATTAAGCTATCCAATCTATGAATTGAAAAGGCATGTTTGACAGCATTCATAAAACGAGCAAATCAAAATAACAACTAAACTTGATGAGGAAGAACCAGATTTGAAGACAAATGGATGGCTCAACAATACCTTGCTTGAACATTTCTCATTCGATGCAAATAATTCGTGAGTTCAGGTCTACCAGAAGTTCAGGATTCTCTTCAATGTTATCCTCAGCATGGGGGCGCCTGTCAATCCTGATTGTTTATCTGTTCTGCTACAAGAGGATTTCATTGTCTTAGTGGTCGCCACCGTATTAGTCATCGACGTCCTTGCTCCAGTTCTGTCCCCGGAGAATTTATAAGAAAAATCTCGTCATCATCTGTTATAGTGTCCATATTGTTTATTGTAGGTGTTTCAGATGCTGTATCCATATTTTTATGTGAGGAAACACCCACCTCGGCTATTATTTGCCTAACTTCTTCTGGAAATTATAGGTGTTTGTACATTGCGCAGAACGGTTCTTTTTTCTATATTCATATTGCTATGGTTATGACCATATTCATTAACATTGTTTTGTGTGTCACAAGAGTCATGACTCACTGACATTGGTTCTGTAATGACCACTGGAAGGATGTGGAACGTGTTGTTCTTGGGGTCATCAATATTGAACACCCAATCCGAATATCCACATAGCATAGTTTCAGCTGAGAAGCAAGGCTTTTCAGTGAGGGTTGGTAGGCCAAGTGCAGTCTAGAGTAAGTAGATAGGAGTAAGCAGTCTGAGCTATTATTAAACATAGCAAATTGAATTCCATCGAAAAGCACTTTTCCAATGCATTTCTTCTCAGTGAAACAAAAGTTTGAGGCACTTGTCACTTATTCCTATTTACCGCGGCAAACCAAACAAAAAGAATCTTCCTTCCCTTCACTCAAGACGTACGAAATCAATACAGGTTCCACAACACTCGTACTACAGATGCAGACTAAGCAGAATAAATTTATGTGGTTGTCATTGATATCTCATTTACTATTTTACATGAAAGCTCGAGCAATAACTCTCTTTATGACACGGTCCGGGGTGATTACTGCTAATAGAATAAATTAGATCTTGTTTATCTTTATACTGCTATATTCGTGAAGCTTAGCACACCTGTGAGGCTTTTGCTCCCTGCACCTAAGTCTGTAGGAGGGATTTTTGTTTGTGGTGCTAAAATATCTTTGTAATGCTAGGTCTGCTATGTTGAGGCCGAAATGTCCCGCTGTACTCCCGCAGTAAGGTCAGCCACTTACTATCATTTAGACCTGACGACAGGTAGGTACACCTGATCAGGTCTACCTGATAGTGTGTGTGCTCATCAGGTGACAGGAGATGTTGCTATAGTGAGTAGCTGGCCTAATAAACTTCTCATCAAAACAGGGCGTCAAAAACAGCACCTTACCGACCTCAATCCAGCGATCTTTCAATTGCAAGACGACTACCGGGTAGCTAATGAAAGTCTCGACGACTTGAGTCCGAAACATAAACAGAAGCATAAATTAATGAGCAATGAGGGAATGAGTGTTCTGGCTTGTCTAATCATCTTAGTGATGTTGCTAAATACAATATTCATTTTGCATGTAGTAGGTCTTCAAAACAAGGATCTGCTCTTAAACGAAATTGTTATTCCTCGGTAAAATTTTGCAGCATATGTCCAGGGTGCTTATTGCTAATATGTAGAATAAATTAGATCTTGTTTATCTTTATACTGCTATATTCGTGAAGCTTAGCACACCTGTGAGGCTTTTGCTCCCTGCACCTAAGTCTGTAGGAGGGATTTTTGTTTGTGGTGCTAAAATATCTTCATAATGCTAGGTCTGCTATGTTGAGGCGAAAATGTCTGTACTCCCGCGGTAAGGTCAGCCACTTACTATCATTTAGACCTGACGACAGGTAGGTACACCTGATCAGGTCTACTTGATAGTGTGTGTGCTCATCAGGTGACAGGTGATAGTGAGTAGCTGGCCTAATAAACTTCTCAGCAGAACAGGGCGTAAAAACAGCAGCTTACCGACAGCGACCTCGATCTAGCGATCTTTCAATTACAAGACGACTACCGGGTAGCTAATGAAAGTCTCGACGACTTGAGTCCGAAACATAAATTAATGAGCAATGAGGGAATGAGTGTTCTGGCTTGTCTAATCATCTTAGTGATGTTGCTAAATACAATATTCATTTTGCATGTAGTAGGTCTTCAAAACAAGGATCTGCTCTTAAACGAAATTGTTATTCCTCGGTAGATGTTTGCAGCATAATAAAATAATTACAATTACATCATTAATCCATGTACCTAAGGTATGTTCCTATTTTGTTTGTATTAATTTACAAAGTTGTAAGTAGGTAGGTACTTTTATTCGCTGACAGTAACTAGGTAAAGGTGGGCAGATATGAGACTTGTTTTGAATGTTTCGTCAGGTAAAATGATGATGTATGAGACTGTTCCTCATTAATCCATGTACCTAAGGTATGTTCCTATTTTGTTTGTATTAATTTACAAAGTTGTAAGTAGATAGGTACTTTTATTTGCTGACAGTAACTAGGTAAAGGTGGGCAGATATGAGACTTGTTTTGAATGTTTCGTCAGGTAAAATGATGATGTATGAGGGCGATTAAAAATGCAAGAGGATATGCAGGTGATACTGGGTGGCATCCATGTTTTCGAAATTTTGACAAGATTTGGCAATTTTTTATTCAATTGTCTTCAAAAAGGCCTCAAAGATACGTCGTTTTTCCTTTATAAAATTCGAAAGAGGTAAGTAGATAGGTACTTTCGCAGATCCGTGTTGACAGTAAGTAGGGGTACGTGGCTTCTTTTATTTGCTGACAGTAACTAGGTAAAGGTGGGCAGATATGAGACTTGTTTTGAATGTTTCGTCAGGTAAAATGATGATGTATGAGACTGTTCCTTTATGCAATTCAGCAGTATTGTCTCTCCTCACTTTGTGTCTCGTCCTTTCTTCAATAGCTCTGCCATCACCCATCAGTCACTTATGGAGTTATGGTTTACATAAGACGATTTTTAATATTATCTAATAATAATTGATCCATTATGATCCGTCCAATAACAATACATAAACGATAATAACTTTATCCATCCAGTCCATAAAACAATACAATCAGGGGCCTTTGAACCTCCCAGGAAGTCGTGACTTATGGAGTTATGGTTTACATAAGACGATTTTTAATATTATCTAATAATAATTGATCCATTATGATCCATCCAATAACAATACATAAACGATAATAACTTTATCCATCCAGTCCATAAAACAATACAATCAGAGGCCTTTGAACCTCCCAGGAAGTCTTGATGGAATTACGTGGAAGAAATTACGTGCGACATAGAAATGACATCAACGGGAACTGAGATCTTTCCAAAGACAGTTCCTACTCACCCAAGACCCTACTTACCTACATAGATACATAGTTCCTACTTACCTACATAAGTACATAGTCGTTCCTAGATCAGTCCTGCAATTTAAAAAAAAATGATGGGCAGTTGGAATATTATTTATAAAATCATGGGCAGTTAGAATATTATTGAATGTCCTAGGTTCTGTTGAACACTTTTTTTCCTACTTACCTACATAGGTAGTTCTTTCTTAGTCTTACCTACATAAGTAGGTACATAGTCGTTCCTAGATCAGTCCTGCAATTTAAAAAATGATGGGCAGTTGGAATATTATTTATAAAATCATGGGCAGTTAGAATATTATTGAATGTCCTAGGTTCTGTTGAACACTTTTAGTACTTGTACGTGGGTACATGGTCTTGGCGAATATGTGTGTTCTACCGGCTTAATGGCTTGGTTATGTCCACAAACGGTGAGCTATATTGTTTATTACTACTTTTAGGTTGTGCTCTTTAGTATATTCTTCACCTTTAGTCACTTTTTGAAATCAAATTTTCGGCGCACTTAATACTCGTACGTCTGAAAAAGTTCTAGAAAATCTCATTCAAAAGCAATGTAAATTTGTATTTTCTCTTGGGCACTACAATACAAAGTGCACGGGTGGTTGCTACATGATACGATACTCTTGAAATTCAGTTGCTCACGATTTCAGTGTGGTTTTATGTAATACTTTGTTACAATATTGAAGACCACAACTTGCATCTGTTTGCTCTTGCACTTTGATCACCTAGACCCCAATACCCAATCGAGGAAATTACCATATTGTTCAAATATGTACTTGGGATCAATTGAGAAGTAGGCAATCAGGTAATGGAGAATTATTATGTTGGGAAACCTGGTAGGTAACGAAGAGTACAAACATGGTGATTATAACTGTTGCTGGAAAGCAGGTTGGGGTTGGTGATCTCGCTGCAATTATCACCCCTCTAATTTTTTGTATGGATTTTGCAGTGACATAAACATTCATGCACTAAGACAGGACGGGAAAAAACTAGGCTACCGGGAGCGAAATCGAGTGACCGTGTTCCGGAACCATTCCAAAATCCTGAATCAGGGGAAAACCCAGTAATAGAGTTCTTCTACTCGAATTCTCCTAAAGTTTGTAGCACCCTATCACTATTTTTACTTTCTATTACCTTTACGTATAGGGAACCTATACAAGGTAATGAGAAAGTATTGCAATCGGTCCAAATTTTCAACTGTTGCTGGAAAGCAGGTTGGGGTTGGTGAGCTCGCTGCAATTATCACCCCTCTAATTTTTGTATGGATTTTGCAGTGACATAGGTACATACATGCACTAAGACAGGAAGGGAAAAAACTAGGGTACCGGCAGCGAAATTGAGTGACCGTGTTCCGGAACCATTCTAAAATCCTGAATCAGAGGAAAACCCAGTAATAGAGTTCTTCTACTCGGATTCTCCTAAAGTTTGTAGTACCTACCTACCCTATCACTATTTTTTTTCTTCTTTTCTCAGTGTAGGTACATACAAATATTACAACTATCACGGTCCGACCCTGTTTACTAGTCAATTCAATTTAATTTTTTTCTCAGTGTAGGTTAGGTACATACAAATATTACAACTATCACGGTCCGACCCTGTTTACTAGTCAATTCAATTTAATTTGTGAATGTTATTCCTCATTAATTTTGATGTGTGAAGGTACCAAAGTACCTTATTACTGTTAAGTAGACACCTGTTTTGATAGAATGAATAACTGCTGTTTGATATTAAACATCGAGGTACCTAGGTATGTAATTTAAAACCCATCGAAACAGACTAGAGGGTTTTGGCTGCAGGTCAAGGATACAGAATAGTTATGTTTCTGGTTTGACTGATCTCACAGTTGGTCCGTCTGTCCATAAGAAACCAGGAAGTCTTGATGAAATTACGTGGAAGAAATTACGTGCGACATAGAAATGACATCAACGGGAACTGAGAACTCTTCGAAGACAGTTCCTAATCACCCAAGATTCTACTTACCAACATAGGTACATAGTTACTTCTTACCTACATAGTCGTTCCTACATCAATCCTGCAATTTAAAAAAAAAAAAATGATGGGCAGTTAGATTATTATAAAATCATGGGCTGTTAGAATATTATTGAATGTCCTAGGCTCTGTTACTTTTAGTACTTGTACGTGGATACATGGTCTTGGCGAATGTGTGTGTTCTACCGGCTTAATGGCTTGGTTATGTCCACAAACGGTGACCACATTCACCAGATGTGTAGTGCATCCACAACTTCAGCCTATAATATCGATCCCACTGCATAAAAATTCTAATCGTGATGCTCTCCAAAGCAAATAATCTTCTTGCGAACCGAATCGAAATGGAATGTTATCGATTTATTCAACATGCCATTCGGTGTAACTCCCTGCCCTGTATAGCCATCTCAGGTGGACCAGACTAGAGGAGAATGTTAACACGATCCTCGTGAGTAATTCTTCTCTATGCCAGTAGTGTGAAGGTCGGACCTAATGATAGCAGCAAATTATGTTGATAGAAACACTCTTCTTTTTTTAAATACCTGCGATTATACTCTCGTCGTGGTCAGGATCACATTATGGAGTGCATTTAGAATTTAATGGCTTTCTCAAGTATGCTGGGGTCATTAACGACGTTTTTTGCCGACATTTCAGCCAACGGAGTATGCACATAAAACTTCATTGATTCGCATTTCAATGCAAATGAGATTTCCATGGGGAAAACACTAAACATGTTGTACTAACAAAAGTTATTAGGCAGTTTTTTATTGACCCAACCAGTGCAATCATTATTGCGATGGATAGACATTAGACGGATACCTATGTAGATGGACAGAAGAATATTTGCAGAAAATGGAAATTGAAGAAGTCTGGAGGAGTCTTCAGACCTTCAGAGGGCAAATAATGTCCACAACTCCACATAGCTCTGGCACCATTTCTGATCCATTCTATTCCAGCCTGATTATTTTATTCTTCCGTTGGCATCCCAGATAAGGAACTGATACTCACCATGAAAATCATGGATTTTGCCTCAAGGGAGGGCACTTTGCGGGAAGTCTTCGGGCGGTCTTTTTCAAACAGATATGAGAAATTGCTGTGGATCCCTTATCAGCTCATCAGCAATTATTCATATCCAATTATTATCGATGACATTCTGCAAACTCTAGGGCAGTCACATTGTCACATATTTTCCGCTTGCAAAGGACAGGTATTTATAAATGCTCGGAATTTGCACTTGAGGATGACTAGACATTTTGCTGTAATGTGTCCAATATCTACATACATATTCTTCATCGTATTCCCACACTGGCTAACCTCTGGGTACCATAGTGGCGTAGCTTCCTTGAAGAGTACAGGAAAAGCTCTGTAGAGTAAAAAGACGTCTAATGAATCCAAGGAGTCAAAGGGGAGCCAGATTGATCTTCCCTTGGAACCGCTAAACCTGTGGCACTGGTATAATTTATGATCACTTCAAGCTGTTGGGATATTTCAGATGTTGATTTAAGGGAAATATGTATAACCATTAACCACATCTAGCGTCTAAACTTAATCCAACTTCATCTATTTAAATAAAGCACTAGATTCAATGCTAATCTCCAAGCATAATATTGACTTCTTCGCCTCTGATGGTCTAGCGCAGATTCCTACCAGAGATGACTTTGTGATAGTGAATATGTATACAGTGCAGAACTGCAGAAGTATAATATGATGTTAATATGGTCAGGGGCAACAGCCGCAGGCGAAATCTATACTGCCACGGTAGGTATAATCAATATTAAATTCTCCACCTCTGTAGCAAAATGCATGCATTTGCCTGATGTCTTTTGATTTAACCCTTTTGAATGTATCAATTGCGATAGGAATTNATTTTCTATTTCTTTTCAAATACCTACTTATTCTGCAAATGTAATAGAAAGTCGTGTGATGTTCACACCAGATTTTTTACTTTCTATTACTACAGTATAGCGGAGCTATACTAGTAATGAAAGTATTGCAATCGGTCCAATTTTTTTTAATAAAAGGTATAGTGGACGGACTATTGTATTCGCTTCGGTGTCGTCTGTCTGTCTGTCTGTCTGTCGGTCTGTCTGGCATGAACAAAGTTTATGGAATTATTTTTTGAACGTGTTAAAGGTTTGATAGAGAAAACTATAACAACGGAAGTCTTATCATCCCAAAGTCCAAAGCGATAAATAGGACTGGATAGGAGAAAGCCAGCCGTTCCATGAACGATTATCTGTTCAGGACTTTGGTTTGATAGAGGGAACCCTAACAAAGGAGGTATTATCGTCTCAAATCAATAAAGAGGACACGATAGGAGAAAAAGTCAGCCAATTCAAAAACGAACATGGTCTATTTAGAACTTCAGGATATAGTTTGCCCCTAGCGGGGATCGAACCCTCGACTTAGCTCAAAATTTTCAACTTTCAAATCACATTGTGCAATAACAAATGGGAAGAGAGTTTCCAAACCTCGAACCGTAGACCTCTCGTTTTTTGAACGTGTTAAAGGTTTGATAGAGAAAACTATAACAACCGAAGTCTTATCATCCCAAAGTCCAAAGCGATAAATAGGACTGGATAGGAGAAAGCCAGCCGTTCGATGAACGATTGTCTGTTCAGGACTTTGGTTTCATAGAGGGAACCCTAACAAAGGAAGTATTATCGTCTCAAATCAATAAAGAGGACACGATAGGAGAAAAAGTCAGCCAATTCAAAAACGAACGTGGTCTGTTTAAAACTTCAGGATAAATTTTGCCTCTAGCGGGGATCGAACCCTCAACTTAGCTCATAATTTTCAACTTTCAAATCACATTGTGCAATAACAAATGGGAAGAGAGTTTCCAAACCTCGAACCGTAGACCTCTCGCTGAGACCTCAGTTCAGGACTTTGGTTTGATAGAGGGAACCCTAACAAAGGAAGTATTATCGTCTCAAATCAATAAAGAGGGCACAAAAGGAGAAAAAGTCAGCCAATTCAAAAACGAACGTGGTCTGTTTAGAACTTCAGGATAAAGTTTGCCCCTAGCGGGGATCGAACCCTCAACTTAGCTCAAAATTTTCAACTTTCAAATCACATTGTGCAATAACAAATGGGAAGAGAGTTTCCAAACCTCGAACCGTAGACCTCTCGCTGAGACCTCATGTCTAGACCAAGTGGTTTTGCTCTATATTACACATTCTACACGAGGCACAATAATGTAATATTAAAAGCTCGTTTGCCACTAATCATTTTTTAAACACATAATTACTTAATTTAGTCTGGTCAGAGAATACAGCTTGTGGGGTTAGGACATCGCTAGCGCCAGTAGAAGATAAAGTCCGCCATAAATTTAACGAAATAAGTTCAGAATGATCAAATCATTAGTGGTAAATAGGGCTGTCAGTGTCGGGGCGTGAGGAGAGCAAGAGGGAATTAGAATATTGCTACCTTGTTAAATAAAACCTCTTGAAATGAGTCTTTGGTATCAACCTACATAAATATGAATTTTTTTCCCCTTTAGAAAATCGGATTGAAGATGTAATTTTCAAGAAATTCTTTGTTTCGTAATAACTCTCGAATGGTAATTGGTCAATAAAACCTCTTGAAATGAGTCTTGGTATCAACCTGCATACCTAAATATGAATTTTTTTCCCCTTTAGAAAATCGGATTGAAGATGTAATTTTCAAGAAATTCTTTGTTTCGTAATAACTCTCGAATGGTTTGCCCCATTTTGATGGAATTTGGCAAACATATTTAGCAACTAAAGGACATTTTCTCATTAGATCCTGGGCTCAATCGGGCTCCATATGGGCCCTTCTTGTAAGAGATTTCTACAATTCACTGATTTACTGACCATTTTTTCCCCATCCGTGGCACAAGCTCTGCTTATACGGGTGGGTATACCATTTATATGAAAAATGTATGTTCTGAGTTTTTTGTCGAAGGGCCCTTCTTTTAAGAGATTTCTACAGTTCACTGATTTACTGACATTATAGTATTTTTCAATTTAATACGTACTTTCGTAAAAATCTTCTGAAAATTCCAAGTTTAGACTCCGACCAAACAAAATATACCCCAATTCTCAACACCTTTGCACGGCCCTGAAGGAAGAATAAAACAATATTTTTTATGATCAATGTCGTTATAAATTTAGCCCAGGTAGTTTGAACTTTATACCTAGACACGAATAAATTAATCGTAGGTTCGTGTTGCGTGATTGTTATTCTGTGTTGAACTTGACTCTAAACTTTAAACTTGAGCTAATCTAGTATTAGAGTCGGGCGGGTTGATAACCATTTGTAGGTCTTTGTCAATCAAATCAGCGAAACAGACCACCTACAAACTTACTAAGAAAGTAAGAACGAACTTAGAACCGTACTTTAGAGTCGGGCGGGTTGATATCCATTTGTAGGTCTTTGTCAATCAAATCAGCGAAACAGACCACCTACAAACTTACTAAGAAAGTAAGAACGAACTTAGAACCGTACTTATGTAAGTGCAAACAAAGGTTCAGAGGTTTACAAATTGTCTAGGTTAAAGGAAATTAAACTTAGCACAAGTGTTTCTTACAAAAAAGTCGTTCACCGATTAATAGAACCCGTTAAATTTAAAAACATAACGTGGACTCGAACCACCAACTACCAGATCTTTAGCGCTAACCATGAGGTTAGTTTCCGATTCACCAAATTAGCTATATTGTGTGGGATCAATTGAGAAGTAGGCAATCAGGTAAATGGAGAATTATTATGTTGGGAAACCTGGTAGGTAACGAAGAGTACAAACATGGTGATTATAACACTGTTGCTGTTCAGCTGAGAAGCAAGGCTTTTCAGTGAGGGTTGGTAGGCCAAGTGCAGTCTAGAGTAAGTAGATAGGAGTAAGCAGTCTGAGCTATTATTAAACATAGCCAATTGAATTCCATCGAAAAGCACTTTTCCATTGCATTTTTTCTCAGTGAAACAAAAGTTTGAGGCACTTATCACTTATTCCTATTTACCGCGGCAAACCAAACAAAAAGAATCTTCCTTCCCTTCACTCAAGACGTACGAAATCAATACAGGTTCCACGTAATCAAAACACGACCTAAATGCCAAAAAGTAGCCCGTGGTGGAACGCCCGTTTACTGTGGAAAGTTTGAAATAATCCAGACCCAAGACCACTCAAATCCATGTCTTTTCCCACGTCTGATTTACTTCTTCCCTGAATTTATGATTTTATTTGTTATTTTATTTTTTCCTGGATCAATATTCAGCTTGAATTTGCAAAGCATTAGTCATTGGGTTTTACTTCTGAAACAATTTACCTTTAAGGATTCCAGATTGGATATTCAATTTGATGTCACGAATTAAGGCATGACCAGCAGTCATTTGTCGTGATTGTTATTCTGTGTTGAACTTGACTCTAAACTTTAAACTTGAGCTAATCTAGTTAGAGTCGGGCGGGTTGAGATCCATTTGTAGGTCTTTGTCAATCAAATCAGCGAAACAGACCACCTACAACTTTACTAAGAAAGTAAGAACGAACTTAGAACCGTACTTATAGAAACTACTCGTATAAGTGCAAACAAAGGTTCAGAGGTTTACAAATTGTCTAGGTAAAAGGAAATTAAACTTAACACAAAAATGTTTCTTACAAAAAAGTCGTTCACCGATTAATAGAACCCGGTAAATTTAATAACATAACGTGGACTCGAACCACCAACTACCAGATCTTTAGCGCTAACCATAAGGTTAGTTTCCGATTCACCAAATTAGCTATATTGTTTATTACTACTTTTAGTTGTTGTGTTCTTTAGTATATTCTTCACCTTTAGTCACTTTTTGAAATCAAATTTTCTGTCATGGTAGGCACTACGCACTTAATACTCGTATGTCTGAAAAAGTTCTAGAAATTCTCATTCAAAAGCAATATAAATTTGTATTTTCTCTTGGGCACTACAATACAAAGTGCACGGGTGGTTGCTACATGGTACGATACTCTTGAAATTCAGTTGCTCACGATTTCAGTGTGGCTTTATGTAATACTTTGTTACAATGTTACAATATTGAAGAACACAACTTGCATCTGTTTGCTCTTGCACTTTGATCACCTAGACCCCAATACCCAATCGAGGAAATTACCATATTGTTCAAATATGTACCTGAATTGTTTCTTGCTGAACATTGAGAATTGGATTTCAAAAGATTTCTTCTTAAGGGGAAAAATCTCTGACCAGAGTGTAGCATAAGAAGTGATAGGTAATAATGTAGGTCTGTTTTCAAGATAAATGGCTTCATCAATGATTTCTGGAAATATTAGTAGAAATTTGTTGCCACCAGTGCAATAGTCCTAAAAATAATGAACGCAACACATAAGGGATCAAGAAGAGACCGCCTTAACATAATATATAATACCACCAGCAACATACAGGTAGCTTTGTACTATGATCCAAAGTTTATAAAGTTAATTTAGACTTTTATGTAAAATGTCGATTTATCTTTCTAAGACAATATCATTCCAGAGTTTTTACGAAATAGCAAGGAATAATGAAGTTTCATAACAGACAATACCATGTTCGCTTGAGTTACTTTCATTAAATGAAAATCCAATGCTTTCTTCACAATTTCCAAAGTATCACTATAACAGAACTAATGGTCGCATTAATATGAAATTAACACCCGCTATAAACTAGACCTAGAACCAAGTGGAAACAATAATTTTCTATTCAATTCCATTCATAAATGGTAATTGTTCCGGTGAAATGACCACTTTGCTATTATACGTTTGAATGTCGGCTAGATCTATTGTTGCTACAAAGTGAGTTATGATTAAATAGGCCTCTGTTCTGATGATATTGCATCCATATGTCAAACGGGCAAATGGAATAATAATTCACAATGAAGAAACTGAGAAGAGTAGGTACGCAAGCTGTAGAAGATCAATTTCATCCATTTGCCTGGCATATTTGGCATTGGAAAGAATTCATGGTGTTCTGTGGTGGACTGGTGGTGGTGTTTTTGTAGTAGCAAGAGTGTTCTGTATGGATATGAATGCCTTTATTATTGAGATTTTCGCACTATTTTGTCTTTTAGAGATACCTAGTTAGCTTTCATTTAGTGAAAATTTGTACCATTCTCGTCACATATTTAATATTATTTTGCTAACAGGTCTCAGTGCATTCACTAAGACCTAAGTTTTAGATAACCGGACTTTGAAGTTTGTGCAGGAAGTAGACATCGACCATTCTTACCATTTCATGGGAACCAAAACAAAAGTAATGAATCTGATCACGAAAAGTAATGAATCTGATCACGTTTGTTTTAGTGTTTCACGAAAGTGAAACACTAAAACAAACTTAGGGTCAAGGTCGCTCAAGGCAAAGGGAGAACATAAAAAAACAGCTCTCAGTGATGTAACACCTATAGGGTTTCCAGAATTGTTGTCATTACGTAACTTAAAACTAAAATAATAATAATAAACGAGACAAAACCATCAGAATTAAACATCAAAACCGTCAGAGTTACACGAAGCCCCAATTAATTGTTCAATTTTATACTCGGATGAACAGGTTAGAAAAGTTTTGTAACTTTCTAACTTGTTCAGAAAACACAAGATATTCTTAAATCATAATAATAATAATCAAATAGAGAGGGAAAGAAAAGTCACAGAATTTCAATCTTTAACTTATTTGTTTCAATAAAAAAATGGAAAGAAAGAGAGAGAGAGAGAGAGAGAGAGAAAGAGAAAGACAGACATAGAGAGGCGCTCAAAGTTTACACAAGCTGTGTGCAGGCAATAAAACCAATAATGTCCAAACATCACGCTGCGCGCTGGGTCCAAGAGAGAGAGAGACAGAGAGAGAGAGAGAAAGAGAAAGACATAGAGAGGCGCTCAAAGTTTACACAAGCTGTGTGCAGGCAATAAAACCAATAATGTCCAAACATCACGCTGCGCGCTGGGTCCCATATTTTATAAATCATTCTAAAGTGTGAATAACAATGCTGTCCGTAACAAAGAACTGGTTATTAGTCATGTAGTATTAGTCAAACCAATAAAAAGACACGCAACGTTTGTGCTCTGAAAGAGGATGCCCAGTTGCCCACATATTTCGATCACTTCTCCATAAAATGATCAAACAGTTTTCAAAAATTACACGCAGGTATGATTAACATCAACATTGCCTCACCATGGACATCTCTGGACAGCTATCATCAGTTAGAGGGGAGTAGTCCTAAACCCCTTATATGGGAAACAATGAATATAATATGTAGATTAATTGAACCTCATATTCCACACAACCTAATTCATACCTCATATTTCATACTGTACCGATTAGACTGGATTCATCTAAATAACAAAATCAACAAAGACATCACAATGGATCTCTATTGGTCTATTATAGTTTACTGTGGCAACCTGGTAGATTCATTTCAGCGATGATTAGAGCGCTGGGTCCGTAGCAAATCTCCTAATGAATTCAATCTCGGGATTCTTTGCTGATAATTTATCGTCGCTCGTTCAAACATATGTACATAAAATATGCTAATTAGACTACCTACGGCAACTTGCTACCTCTGTTCCGCGAGAGAATGTTATCGAATCAGCAAATAATACGGCCGCTGTGATGGGTGAACTACATACGAGATCTTGATTGAATCTAGATCATAAAATATGCTAATTAGACTACGGCAACTTGCTACCTGTGTTCCGCGAGAGAATGTTATCGAATCAGCAAATAATACGGCCGCTGTGATGGGTGAACTACATACGAGATCTTGATTGAATCTAGATCACTGTTGGAATTTTATGCAATATCTACACTGGTCGGGAATATAGAGGAGGTTCCACAGACCTCTTCAAACTGACCTTTCAGTAGTAGTTTTACTGCATACCCCCATGAGTTCCAGAAAACAATTCGACATACTTCTGTTCCAACAGGCAACAATGTTACCTGGTAACATGTATTTTTTTACTTTCTATTACTACAGTATAGCGGAGCTATACTAGTAATGAAAGTATTGCAATCGGTCCAAATTTTCAAAATCGGGAAATATTGGCGCCCGGAAGAAATTCTATACCGTGGTGACAGTGGGTATTACCTACTTACCTTCCAGCTCTTGGTAGGTCACTCCTGACATGGATAGATATGTACAGATTCAACATCACAGACATGGATAGATATGTACAGATTCAACCGTTACGTCACAGTTCACGTAGTGTGTGATGAGATGCATCGATCTCGTAAATTATTTTAAAATTAATAAATAATTTATTTTCAAACATTTATTTTATTTCATTTTTTGGATACCACTACTTATAGTACCTACTTACACTTATTCATCCTATTACAGCAGAACAGTAGATTCTACGAGTGTAACATTCCAAGAAGTTTGATGACAACTTTCCAGATAGGTACCTAGATGCAGAGGTATTTGTAGGAATTGTACAATCTATAAGAGTACCTGCCACAGTACTACCTCGTGCCAATGTCAAAATACCACAATTTACACAAACAATAATTTTTCAGCTAAACTGTGTTAAAGGTTAAATCGATGTCGCCGTAAACATAACACTAAACTCCTAGGAAGAAGTTGTGAAGTTTACCTACATACTTGTAATTATGATTCTTGAAGCAGTAAAGCATAACCTCCTATCCTCCTATCAAATATTGGCGCCCGGAAGAAATTCTGTACCGTGGTGACAGTGGGTATTACCTACTTACCTTCCAGCTCTTGGTAGGTCACTCCTGACATGGATAGATATGTACAGATTCAACATATTTCTTGAAAACTTCAGTCGCGTTGACAAGTTGTTTTGTTCTTAGATTTCGTGATAAAACATTATTTGTTTCTTGTGTTGAACTCTCAGTTCGTATCTGGTATGTTATCTTGGCCTATTACAAGCACTGGACATAAATATCCATGTACAAAGGATTCTCATAACCCCACATGGGTGCGATATTTCTTGAAAACTTCAGTCGCGTTGACAAGTTGTTTTGTTCTTTGATTTCGTGATAAAACATTATTTGTCTCTTGTGTTGAACTCTCAGTTGGTATCTGGTATGTTATCTTGGCCTATTACAAGCACTGGACATAAATATCCATGTACAAAGGATTCTCATAACCCCACATGGGTGCGATCCATGTAATGGTCCTATAACTTGGAATACCTAACTAGCTCTTTCATAGTTGGTTCTTCAGGTTACTAACGATACCAAATATCTACTTGAAACCAAAACAAATTCTTACACGGTCAAGAATGTGGATTACGCACAGAAAATTCGACCATCCATTGTCATCTCTTGTAAATACTGAAGCAAACAGACTAAGAAGTTTCTTGCGGAGACATTCCCATGCCTACTCCTTAAATTCATCCCGTGGTACCAAAAGTTCCACTGAAAAATCTCTCTGAAGTAGTTTAAGAACAATTTATGTAGGTATCTCACGTCAGATTTTGACCTGAGTTTGATTACTACCAGATGAACTTGTTACATCTGATCACGTTTAGACCACCGTTACATTACGTGACACCTTCTTACAGGGTCAAGAATGTGGATTACGCACAGAAAATTCGACTCTCCATTGTCGTCTCTTGTAAATACTGAAGCAAACAGACTAAGAAGTCTCTTGCGGAGACATCCCCATGCCTACTCCTTAAATTCATCCCGCGGTACCAAAAGTTCCACTGAAAAATCTCTCTGAAGTAGTTTAAGAACAATTTAGGTATCCCACGTCAGATTTTGACCTGAGTTTGATTACTACCAGATGAACTTGTTACATCTGATCACGTTTAGACCACCGTTACATTACGTGACACCGGGGAGGCTTTTTCACCCCTTTTTGCCAGTTCTGTAAATTATAAAATAATACAAGCCTTTAAAATTAGAATTTCACTGAATGTGGTTAAGATTAGAATCTCCCGAGGGATTAAATTTAGGATCCAACGGAGAGGTTAAAATCAGGGATCAATGTTCAACCCTGGAATCGCCCAAGATATAGGGGAATGTTTAGATGTTAGCAAATATTCTGACGTGTTCCAAACAATAAAGCCCAGATCTCCAGATCATTACGATGAAAAATAATGGTACTATCCCCGTTTTACTTCTTACGATACACTTTGGTTCATTTTGCAACCAGATGTTAGCAAATATCCTGACGTGTTCCAAACAACAAAGCCCAGATCTCCAGATCATTACGATGAAAAATAATGGTACTATCCCCGTTTTACTTCTTACGATACACTTTGGTTCATTTTGCAATAAATAGTAGATCAGTAGATAAAACTAGGTAGGTATTTACTATGGTATAGTACAGTTTTCATTAGAAGTACAGTGCATTAGAAGTTGAAGACCTTCTGCAGATAAATTCTTTTAAAATGGAGTCATTATTCACACTGCTTGATGATATTGGTACACAAATAAAGCAGAATATACAACATAAGACCTATATATAAAAAACCTACCTCGGTGGTGTAGTGGTCAAGACCCTCACCTGGTATTCTGGAGGGCGTGGGTTCAATCCCGGCCGAGGTATGGAATTTCATCAACACTGTTTATCGTGTTCATTGATTCTAGTTACCTACCGTATTTTAATAAGACCTATATTACGTGTACAAGTTTCAAGTATGTACCTGAATACTTAGTAATTGATAGGTATTCATTAAAATGACAACAAACCACGCGAATCCAATTTCCAATGAAGATTATTGGTCTCTTTTATCCGAACCTTCTTGACTTCAACATGCTCTCAGCATCAGTCTGCTTGTCAGTTGTTTAATTTTTTTTACGACACAGAGGTATCGTTGTTATTAATATGTTTTTATTCAGTAAACAAATTAGGTAATTTGCTCCAAATGTAGGTATAACGCCAGTAATGTAGAGCACAGGACAAGTCCTCTAACAAGATCAAGTTCTAATAGCCAATTCTCGATTTTTTTGATTGCCTCCAGGGGGTTAAAAAAAGATCAAACCTCCGAGAGGCTGTCCAATTCCACAGTAGCCATTAGACCTTATTCGGTGGGACTGATATGGCGAAAGAAGAATAATTAAGAAGAAGCAGGAGACGAAGAATTAGAAGATGAAAATGAAGAGGAAGACGGGGAAGAGAAGGAGGGAGAAGAATAATAATAATAAGAAGAAGGAGAAGAAGAAGAAGAAGAGGAGGAAAACGAAGAGGAAGAGGAGGAGGAAGAAAACGAAGAAGAAGAAGAAGAAGAAGAAGAAGAAGACAAAGAGGAAAAAGAAGTCGAAGAAGAAGCAGCAGATAAAAAAGAGGATGAGGATTACAAGTAGAAGCAGAAGACGAAGACGAAAAAACAGAAGAAATTGAGGAAAGGACGCAAGGAGGAGGAAAAGAACAAGGATAAGACGCTGGGAGCTGGATAAATTTGGGTCCACGAGACTCCACCCTTTTTATTGGGTCCTTATGTAAATATACACTTAACAAGTCGTCCCAAACCAGGTGCTTTATCACAACTTGGCTTGATAACATGATGCGTCTGGAATGCCGTTATGAGATCACAACAAGTTCCATTTGACGAGGTAGATCTACTTTATCATTGACTCGTGCCAAAGAGATGAAGTGTCTCACTTTCTCAGATAATGTGAGAGGGTATCTATCACACATGACGAGTGCAGTCCGCAGCATACTTTAGAATCTTTAGAGTATTTACCGATAGTTTTTTGGTGGTGCACTAAGTATGGAATGGCCAAAATGTGGTTCAATGGTCGAGTTGGGTTATTTACTTTGGTGGTGTAGTGTTTGAGACGCTTTTATCTTTACGCCAGCCACTTTCAGGTCTACCTGATACCTGATGAGCACACAACATATCAGGCAGACCTGATCAGGTGTACCTGTTGTCAGGTCTACCTGATAGTGAGTGAATGGCCTCAGACATATATCTATAACCGATCATTCATATGTTGGTATTGGTTTGTAGTAATGGGTATAATAACGTCAAAAGCATCCTTTGAAATTCCTTAACGACTCAACACAACTATCACCCAAGCATCACCAACTACTGTTGGAATTTTATGCAATATCTACACTGGTCGGGAATATAGGAGGTTCCACAGACCTCTTCAAACTGACCTTTCAGTAGTAGTTTTACTGCATACCCCCATGAGTTCCAGAAAACAATTCGACATACGATAGAAGTTTTTCGAGTCGGGAGTTCAAACCTGAAGTTAGCAGGTTAGTACCAGCAGTGGCCCCCTCTGATACGTACAATACTAGAATATAGTAGGATATCACTACTTATAGTACCTACCTACTTACACTTATTCAACCTATTACAGCAGAACAGTAGATTCTACGAGTGTAACATTCCAAGAAGTTTGATGACAACTTTCCAGATAGGTACCTAAAGATGCAGAGGTATTTGTAGGAATTGTACAATCTATAAGAGTACCTGCCCTGCCACAGTACTACCTCGTGCCAATGTCAAAATACCACAATTTACACAAACAATAATTTTTCAGCTAAACTGTGTTAAAGGTTAAAGTTTAGGATTCAAAACATGATTGTAATGCAAATTGCGTGTGTGCCGTATGAATAACGATTGCACAAACCAGTGAACCCACGAGTCAAACGATGCGTAATCGTGCGATCTGAAATGGCGATTTGATGAAAAGAAGATCGGATTTCTCTAAGGGCATTTTCACATAGATGCATCAGGTAGCTGAATTGTTTCTTGCTGAGCATTTAGAATTGGATTTCAAAAGATTTCTTCTTAAGGGGAAAAATCTCTGACCAGAGTGTAGCAAAAGAAGTGATAGGTAATAATGTAGGTCTGTTTTCAAGATAAATGGCTTCATCAATGATTTCTGGAAATATTAATAGAAATTTCTGTTGCCACCAGTGCAATAGTCCTAAAAATAATGAACGCAACACATAAGGGATCAAGAAGAGACCGCCTTAACATAATAATACCATCAGCAACATACAGGTAGCTTTGTACTATGATCCAAAGTTTATAAAGTTAATTTAGACTTTTATGTGAAATGTCCATTTATCTTCCTAAGACAATATCATTCCAGAGTTTTTACAAAATAGCAAGGATGAATAAAGTTTCATGACAGACAATACCATGTTCGCTTGAGTTACTTTCATTAAATGAAAATCCAAAGCTTTCTTCATGATCTCCAAAGTATTTCCCCTAGATTAATGGTCGCATTAATATGAAATTAACACCAGCTATAAACTAGACCTAGAACCAAGTGGAAACAATAATTTTCTATTCAATTCCATTCATAAATGGTAATTGTTCCGGTGAAATGACCACTTTGCTATTATACGTTTGAATGTCGGCTAGATCTATTGTTGCTACAAAGTGAGTTATGATTAAATAGGCCTCTGTTCTGATGATATTGCATCCATATGTCAAACGGGCAAATGGAATAATAATTCACAATGAAGAAACTGAGAAGAGTAGGTTCGCAAGCTGTAGAAGATCAATTTCATCCATTTGCCTGGCATATTTGGCATTGGAAATAATTCATGGTGTTCTGTGGTGGTGGTGGTGGTGTTTTTGTAGTAGCAAGAGTGTTCTGTGTGGATATTAATGCCTTAATTATTGAGATTTTCGCACTATTTTGTCTTTTAGAGGTACCTAGTTAGCTTTCATTTAGTGAAAATCTGTACCATTCTCGTCACACATCTATATTATTTTGCTAACAGGTCTCAGTGCATTCGCTAAGACCTAAGTTTTAGATAACCGGACTTTGAAGTTAGTGCAGGAAGTAGACATCGACCGTTCTTACAATTTCATGGGAACCAAGCAAGAGTAATGAATCTGATCACGAAACGCCTGAAAGTGAAACACTAAAACAAACTTAGGGTCAAGGTCGCTCAAGGCAAAGGGAGAACATAAAAAAAAACAGCTCTCAGTGATGTAATACCTATAGGGTTTCCAGAATTGTCGTCATTACGTAATTTAAAACTAAAATAATAATAATAAACGAGACAAAATCATCAGAATCAAACATCAAAACCGTCAGAGTTACACGAAGCCCCAATTAATAAATTGTTCAATTTTATACTCGGATGAACAGGTTAGAAAAGTTTTGTAACTTTCTAACTTGTTCAGAAAACACAAGATATTCTTAAATCAAGATAGGTATTTTATAAATCATTCTAAAGTGTGAATAACAATGCTGTCCGTAACAAAGAACTGGTTTTTAGTCATCTCACACCAATAAAAAGACACGCAACGTTTGTGCTTTGAAAGAGGATGCCCACATATTTCGATCACTTCTCCATAAATGATATTTTGATCACTTTTTATGGCAATATCTTTTAGGACATCAAACTTCAAAAATTACACGCAGGTATGATTAACATCAATATTGTCTCACCATGGACATCTCTGGACAGCTGTTTCGAGCTTTCATCTCTCATCAGTTAGAAGGGAGTTAGTAGTCCTAAACTCCTTACATGGGAAACATTAATAATTACAATGAATATAATATGTAGATTAATTAAACCTCATATTCCACACAACCTAATTCATACATTTCATACCTCATATTTCATACTGTACCGATTAGACTGGATTCATCTAAATAACAATCAACAAAGACATCACAATGGATCTCTATTGGTCTATTATAGTTTACTGTGGCAACCTGGTAGATTCATTTCAGCGATGATTAGAGCAATGGGATCGCCCGCTATCCAAACCATCCAAATGGCCAAGCTTGATTTAATCAACATGTGATCATAATAACAATAACAACACCAAAAAGATAATATGATCATATCTTAATTCATGGACCATCATAATAACAATAACATTATCTTTAAATTCATGGACCAATTTGTTTCTGCCGATGAGAACTTTGATGGTTCTCACTGGGCAAATTGCATTAGCCTGTGAGAATGCGTAGAGGTGAGAAATATTGGAGCATTATTATAATCATATACAGGGTGTCCAATTTCTATTTTTTTTTCTTTTTTTTTATGGAGAGGTTTGATAGTGGAAAGTCAGGGAATTACTACATGGGAATTATTATCGTCCCGAAATCTGTCTCTCGAATTGAGAGCATTTGCAGACCTTTGCTCACAGTTCACAGAGCTAAAAAGTCTCATTTTAACCTCATAAATCACCTCGATATTTAAGTACGTTAAAATTTGGACATCCAGTAGAAGAACTCAGAGCAGATATTTTCATCCTCACAGATGTTAGCGAATCTAGATAATGAAATCAATTGGGATAAACTTGCTCATAAATACTGCTGAAACATGTATCTATCTCGATTATGTAGATATAATGGGAGTTGTGGCGCCTCCACTAACAAGGCAAGCGATTTACCCGCGGACTTAAAGTGTGTTAGGTTTAATATGCATGGAGGCCCATCTTTGGACGTTTTTTGTGCACTTGTTCTTGTACAGAAGGCTAAAGTGCTTTCCATAATGAGACGGTAGACCTGGGACTCCTGGGAACTAGTGTCTAACTTGATCAAATAATTTTCAGTCGAACGTTTTGAAGACTCTGTCCATAATGATTGCAGTCTCTAGTAGCTTTTCTTCACTTTCCACCCGTTTACTCAATAAACTAATGTTTCCCATGTCTCTTTCTGTCCACAGTGTGTCGCCTTGATATGCATGGGATCGATATCATTGGCCGAACCCCCCACCAACGAATACCCCCCCCCCTAGTAGATATAACTAGGTAGGTATTTACTATGGTATAGTACAGTTTTCATTAGAAGTACAGTGCATTAGAAGTTGAAGACCTACATATTACTTCTGCAGATAAATTCGTTTAAAATGGAGTCATTATTCACACTGCTTGATGATATTGGTACACAAATGAAGCAGAATATACAACATAGGACCTATAGATATAAAACCTACCTCGGTGGTATAGTGGTCAAGACCCTCACCTGGTATTCTGGAGGGCGTGGGTTCAATCCCGGCCGAGGTATGGAATTTTATCAACACTGTTTATCGTGTTCATTGATTCTAGTTACCTACCGTATTTTAATAAGACCTATTTTACGTGTACAAGTTTCAAGTATGCACCTGAATACTTAATAATTGATAGGTATTCATTAAAATGACAACAAACCACGCGAATCCAATTTCCAATTAAGATTAGTGGTCTCTTTTATCCGAACCTTCTTGACTTCAACATGCTCTCAGCATCAGTCTGCTTGTCAGTTTAATTTTTTTTTTACGACACAGAGGTATCGTTGTTTGTGCTTATTAATGTGTTTTTATTCAGTAAACAAATTAGGTAATTTGCTCCAAATGTATAACGCCAGTAATGTAGAGCACAGGACAAGTCCTCTAACAAGATCAAGTTCTAATAGCCAATTCTCGATTTTTTTATTTTTTGATTAACTGCCTCCAGGGGGTTAAAAAAGATCAAACCTCCGAGAGGCTGTCCAGTTCCCCAGTAGCCATTGGACCTTATTCGGTAGGACTGATATGGCGAAAGAAGAATAATTATTAAGAAGAAGCAGGAGACGAGGAATTAGAAAAGAAGATGAAAATGAAGAGGAAGACGGGGAAGAGAAGGAGGGAGAAGAATAATAATAATATGAAGAAGAAGAAGAAGAAGAAGAAGAAGAAGAAGAAGAGGAGGAAAACGAAGAGGAAGAGGAGGAGGAAGAAAACGAAGAAGAAGAAGACAAAGAGGAAAAAGAAGACGAAGAAGAAGCAGACAAAAAAGAGGATGAGGATTACAAGTAGGAGCAGAAGACGAAGACGAAAAAACAGAAGAAAATAAGGAAAGGACGCAAGGAGGAGGAAAAGAACAAGACGCTGGGAGCTAGATAAATTTGGGTCCACGAGACTCCACCCTTTTTATTGGGTCCTTATGTAAATATACACTTAACAAGTCGTCCCAAACCAGGTGCTTTACATGCACTAAGACAGGAAGGGAAAAAACTAGGGTACCGGCAGCGAAATCGAGTGACCGTGTTCCGGAACCATTCCAACATCCTAAATCAGGGGAAAACCCAGTAATAGAGTTCTTCTACTCGAATTCTCCTAAAGTTTGTAGTACCCTATCACTATTTTTTTCTTCTTTTCTCAGTGTAGGTACATACAAATATTACAACTATCACGGTCCGACCCTGTTTACTAGTCAATTCAATTTAATTTATTTTGTGAATGTTATTCCTCATTGATTTTGATGTGTGAAGGTACCAAAGTACCTTATTACTGTTAAGCAGACACCTGTTTTGATAGAATGAATAACTGCTGTTTGATATTAAACATCGAGGTACCTATGTAATTTAAAACCCATCGAAACAGACCAGAGGGTTTTGGCTGCAGGTCAAGGATACAGAATAGTTATGTTTCTGGTTTGACTGATCTCACAGTTGGTCCGTCTGTCCATAAGAAAAATGTGAGGAAACACCCACCTCGGCTATTATTTGCCTAACTTCTTCTGGAAATTATAGGTGTTTGTACATTGCGCAGAACGGTTCTTTTTTCTATATTCATATTGCTATGGTTATGACCATATTCATTAACATTGTTTTGTGTGTCACAAGAGTCATGACTCACTGACATTGGTTCTGTAATGACCACTGGAAGGATGTGGATATGTGAGGAAACACCCACCTCGGCTATTATTTGCCTAACTTCTTCTGGAAATTATAGGTGTTTGTACATTGCACAGAACGGTTCTTCTTTCTATATTAATATTGCTATGGTTGTGACCATATTCATTAACATTGTTTTGTGTGTCACAAGAGTCATGACTCACTGACATTGGTTCTGTAATGACCACTGGAAGGATGTGGAACGTGTTGTTCTTGGGGTCATCAATATTGAACACCCAATCCGAATATCCACATAGCATAGTCTCAGCTGAGAAGCAAGGCTTTTCAGTGAGGGTTGGTAGGCCAAGTGCTGTTTAGAGTAAGTAGACAGGAGTAAGCAGTTTGAGCTATCAACCAATAGAATTTTATCATCAAGTACTTTTCAAAGTTCTCAGTGATACAAAAGTTTGCGGCACTTGTCACTTATCAATATTACTGTGGCACCTAAACAAAAAGAATCTTCCTCCTTCCTTCCCTTCACTGAAGACTAGTCATAGTCAAGATCTACGAGATCAATACAATACAGGTTCCTCAATACTCGTACTAGTATAAGCAGAATAAATTTATGTAGCTGTCATTGATATCTCATTTACTATTTTACATGAAAGCTCGAGCAATAACTCTCTTTATGACATTGTTCAGGGTGCTTATTGCTAATATGTAGAATAAATTAGATCTTGTTTATCTTTATACTGCTATATTCGTGAAGCTTAGCACACCTGTGAGGCTTTTGCTCCCTGCACCTAAGTCTGTAGGAGGGATTTTTGTTTGTGGTGCTAAAATATCTTTGTAATGCTAGGTCTGCTATGTTGAGGCGAAAATGTCTCGCTGTACTCCCGCAGTAAGGCCAGTCTATCACTATCAGGTAGACCTGACGACAGGTACACCTGATCAGGTCTATCTGATATAGTGTGCACTCTTCAGGTATATCAGGTAGACCTGACAGACGGACCTTTTCAGCCGTGCCTGTTTGGTCTACCTGATAGTGTGTGTGCTCATCAGGTGACAGGAGATAGTGAGTAGCTGGCCTAATAAACTTCTAAGCAAAACAGGGCGTAAAAAAAGCACCTTACCGACCTCGATCCAGCGATCTTTCAATTGCAAGACGACTACCGGGTAGCTAATGAAAGTCTCGACGACTTGAGTCCGAAACATAAACAGAAGCATAACGATGCATCAAAAGTGGAGACTCCACTCTAGGTAGGTAGGTATCTCAAGTCATGAGTGATAAGGTGCCACAAGTTTTATTTTCCTTAATATTTAGGGTGTGGGCACTGGGCATGCTATATTAAAATGTCCGGAACCCAGTCACTCGATTGGGCGTTAACCATTTGATTTTTACTTTCCTTATCCTATAGGAAGGGAAGTAATGTAATCGGGTCAAATTTTCGATGGTCAATTTTTAGTGCCAAAACATGTTTTAAGGTCCCTAGAGCCTAAATCCAGATGCATCAAAAGTGGAGACTCCACTCTAGGTAGGTAGGTATCTTAAGTCATGAGTGATAAGGTGCCACAAGTTTTATTTTCCTTAATATTTAGGGTGTGGGCACTGGGCATGCTATGTATATTAAAATGTCCGGAACCCAGTCACTCGATTGGGCGTTAACCATTTGATTTTTACTTTCCTTATCCTAGAGGAAGGGAAGTAATGTAATCGGGTCAAATTTTCGATGGTCAATTTTTAGTGCCAAAACATGTTTTAAGGTCCCTAGAGCCTAAATCCAAAGTTTCAGCCATTGTCCGTGTGTCTGTCTGTGGGTCTGTCTGTAAACAAAATATCTCGAGAACGGTAAGAGCTAGAGACTTGAAATTTGGTATGTAGCTGTCAAATGTGACGAATGCGACACGAAACTTTTGGTTAAGACCGATGCAACGCTTGGCGGCATTTTACCGCTTTTTGGCGGTTTTCGGTGTAATTTAACAATTACACGAAACTTTTGGTCAAGACCGGTGCAACGCTTGGCGGCATTTTATTGCTTTTTGGCGGTTTTCGGTGTATTTTAACAATATCTTGGGAACGGTATGAGCTAGAAACTTGAAATTTGCAAGACCGGTGCAACGGCTTGGCGGCATTTTATTGCTTTTTGGCGGTTTTCGGTGTATTTTAACAATATCTTGGGAACGGTATGAGCTAGAAACTTGAAATTTGGTATGTTGTTCACAAATGTGACAAGGATGCAACACAAAACGTTCGGTTGAGATAGGTGCTGCGGTTGGCGCTATTTTGACCGCTTTTGGACAGATCAAAACGTTCGGTTGAGATAGGTGCTGCGGTTGGCGCTATTTTGACCGCTTTTGGACAGATTTCGACCGTTTTTTCGCGGTTTTCAGCTATACCGACTAAACGGTTAGAGATATTGTAAAAGTTAGGGTAAAAGAACACTCAAATAACCATTATTCAATAGGATAAGAAAAGCCGTGTGATGTTCACACCAGATTTTTTTTTTGCTCACCTGCACCTGTAAATAACTTTTTCCTCTCTTATTCTAAAATTTCATTAGATTTAAATGGAGTTGTGGGTAGGAGCATTCTTGAATAGAGTTGTTTCATTGCTATCTGTGAATGGAGTTGTTTCATCGCTATCTGTGAATGGAGTTGTTTCATTGCTAACTGTGAACGGAGTTGATTTATTGCTATCTGTAAATTAAATTGTTTCATTGCTATCTGTGAATGGAGTTGTTTCATTGTTATCTGTGAATGGAGTTGTTTTGGGAGCATCCGTGAATGGAGTTGTTTTAGGATCATCCGTGAACGGTTCTTGACCAAGAGAATCTTTGAATGGAGTTGTTTTAGGAGCATCTGTGAATGGAGTTGTCTTGGGAGCATCCGTGAATGGGTTTGTCTTGGGAGCATCTGTGAATGGGGTTGTGTCAGAGATATCTGTGAATGGAGTTGTTTTAGAATCATCCGCGAACGTTTCTTGTTGACGAGAATCTGTGAATGGAGTTATCTCGGGAGCATCTGTGAATAGAGCTGTTTTAGGAGCATCTGTGAATGGAGTTGTCTTGGGAGCATCCGTGAATGGGTTTGTCTTGGGAGCATCCGTGAATGGGTTTGTCTTGGGAGCATCTGTGAATGGGGTTGTGTCAGAGATATCTGTGAATGGAGTTGTTTTAGAATCATCCGCGAATGTTTCTTGTTGACGAGAATCTGTGAATGGAGTTATCTCGGGAGCATCTGTGAATAGAGCTGTTTTAGGAGCATCTGTGAATGGAGTTGTCTTGGGATCATCCGTAAATTGGGTTGTCTTGGGAGCATCTGTGAATGGAGTTGTTTTGGGAGCATCCGTAAATGGAGTCGTTTTGGGAGCATCTGTGAATGAAGTCGTTTTGCGAGCATCTATGAATGGCGTTGTCTCGGGAGCATCCACGAATGGAGTTGTGTTAGGAGCATCCGTGAATGGAGTTGTTCCATTGATATCTGTGAATGGAGTTGTTTTGGCAATATCTGTGAATGGAGTAGTCTTGGGATCATCCATAAATAGGGTTGTCTTGGGAGGATCTGTGAATGGGGTTGTGTCAGAGATATCTGTGAATGGAGTTGTTTTAGGATCATCCGCGAACGGTTCTGGGCGACGAAAATCTGTGAATGGAGTTGTTTTAGGAGCATCTGTGAATGGAGTTGTCTTGGGATCATCCGTGAATGGGGTTGTCTTGGGAGTATCCGTGAACGGAGTTGTGAGTAAATTTCTCGAGTTTTCATCTTTTAATCTAGATGTTCGATTTTTCGAAGAAGCATTTGGCTTGGTATTGTTCACATTTAGGGACGCAACATCAGTTTTCTTCATCCGTAAATAGGGTTGTCTTGGGAGGATCTGTGAATGGGGTTGTGTCAGGGATATCTGTGAATGGAGTTGTTTTAGCATCATCCGCGAACGGTTCTTGGCGACGAGAATCTGTGAATGGAGTTGTTTTAGGAGCATCTGTGAATGGAGTTGTCTTGGGATCATCCGTGAATGGGGTTGTCTTGGGAGTATCTGTGAACGGAGTTGTGAGTAAATTTCTCGTGTTTTCATCTTTTAATCTAGATGTTCGATTTTTCGAAGAAGCATTTGGCTTGGTATTGTTCACATTTAGGGACGCAACATCAGTTTTCGTTTTTGTTTTCTTCTTCTCCACCTCATCACCTTCAGTGTTGCCCTTGTTGTTGACTAATTCAAGAGGCAATGACGGGACCTCATGTAACTCTTTCGAAGACTCCTCTGTATCTTGAAGAAATTCTTTCAGAAATTCATCAACGTCACTGTCGTTGCCTGTTTGTAGCTTTAAATATCCGTCTACCAATTCATCAAATTCTTGACTTTCCGAATCATGTGACTCTTTTGAAGACTCCTCTGTATCTTGAAGAAATCCGTTCAGAAATTCATCAACGTCACTGTCGTTGCCTGTTTGTAGCTTTAAATATCCGTCTACCAATTCATCAAATTCTTGACTTTCCGAATCCGTCATATTTTCAAGATATTTCACCAACAAGATTTCCTCAGAGATGGTTAATTCCTCACTTTCTTCTGAATCTTGTTTTGAAGGAGGTGAAGGTTCTTGTTCTTGTATGGGTTCAAAAGAAACAGGTGAAGGTTCTTGTAAGAACTCAGAAGAGTACTCTTCTTCAGCAAAATACTCATTACGAGTATGTTGGCTCTCTGAATCCGGCATACTTTCGAGATATATCAACAGCAAGATTTCCTCAAAGTCGGTAAATTCCTCACTTTCTTCTGCAGCAACATACTCATCATTTTCAGGCACTAGGAAGTACATATTTGAAACAGATGAAGGTTCTTCTCATGTGAAGGTTCAGGAGGTGAAGGTTCTTGTTCTTGTATGGGTTCAAAAGAAACAGGTGAAGGTTCTTCTTCAGCAAAATACTCATTACGAGTATGTTGGCTTTCTGAATCCGGCATACTTTCGAGATATATCAACAGCAAGATTTCCTCAAAGTTGGTAAATTCCTCACTTTCTTCTGCAGCAACATACTCATCATTTTCAGGCACTAGGAAGTACATATTTGAAACAGATGAAGGTTCTTCTAGGGATTCAGAAAAGTAGTCAGTGATGGTCAAACGTACTTTCCCGTCAATATGTGTTTTATGAGGGGCGGTGTGCACTGGGAATAGTAATGCTATTGTTGACACTAACACAATGAACAATTTATTTTGCTTTCCCGTCAATATGTGTTTTATGAGGGGCGGTGTGCACTGGGAATAGTAATGCTATTGTTGACACTAACACAATGAACAATTTATTCATTCTGAATCTCTTTCACTTCTTTCACTCGGAGCAGCTCTTCTTTCTTTGTCTTTGAAATACACTATTTCCAGTGGGAAATGAAAACCTTATTTTTCGAACAACGTTCTTTATATGACGGTTGTAAACTTGTTGGAACATATAGGTTGATTGCCATTGAAGTAATCAATGTTGTTATCAGAAAATTCGATAAATCCGAATCATTACCCAAGAGTGATTTCCAAGAAGTCATCAAGATTAGCTACCCTATTCATACGTAAATTAATTTTCATTCCTTGAATTTCACCTCCACGTAGCTACATACTATGGTCCTCTGCCGATGTCGTCAGAAAAAGACACGAAAGTACTTTAGTTTTAATTAAGAAATCGGTCATCTATTTCCTCCTGATGAATGAATTGAGTTTTGATTAAAAGTTATATGCACTGTCCTTTCGAAGCGTTGCGAATCAAGAATTGAATTATGATTTAAATAATAGAAGGTTTAATATGGTCCTGGTCGACATTAAGAGAAAGAAGGTAGTGATATAAACCACTCATGTTATTAGATATATGCAGCATCTCCTAATTTGCTTTCATTCACCTAATAATTAACACTTGATAAATTGAGAGTCAAATCATTTGCCAGACGAAATGACGAGTGTCTCGAGATTACTCGAGAAAAATTGTTGTCGTTTACATTAAGTTGATCAAGACGAATCTGCATGGTGTGATCAAAGATTTTCGAGTAGATTTTCTCAGTTTCACTCGTATCCTTTCTTCTCATGAAATACTATGAAATTAATGCAGTGTTTTTGAATTTACTGAGGAGCTTAAGTAGTGGTCTTTGATGAAAACTTACATTTATTAGGTTTCTTCTGTAGCTATCGGTTTTGTCTAAGCATTTTCTTTTTCAATCCCACTCTTCTAAGCACAATAGAAAATAAGATTCCGCTCAGACCATGCTTACCTATATATGATACTTCTTTGAATACAATACTCAAAATTGCCAGTGTAATTCGTTCGACCTTTTGTCCGATCGTCCAATACAGCACCAAACGATGATTGAGCTCAGTATGATTACTACATGGGACGCACGCTCGAACTTTAGTGATGCCACACCAGTATCCTTTCTATTGCATTAGAATAATTATCATGTTAGAGAATCTTCAATTACAATGTCTTCCACGTGGGTCTTTGTGAGATAATCATCATTTGAACACCAAACGATGATTGAGCTCAGTATGATTACTACATGGGACGCACGCTCGAACTTTAGTGATGCCACACCAGTATTCTTTCTATTGCATTAGAATAATTATCATGTTAGAGAATCTTCAATTACAATGTCTTCCACGTGGGTCTTTGTGAGATAATCATCATTTTGCAGTCAGAGTTCACAGAAGTTTTGCGAGTCGGGAGTTCAAACCTGAAGTTAGCAGGTTAGGACCAGCAGTGGCCCTCTCTGATATACGTACAATACTAGGATCCCAAAATAAATCAAGTGCCACAAAAAATAAACAAAACTCCATCCCACCCCAAAAAAGATTAGAAATCAATTTTGTACCCCGCCTAGATAATTATGTGCTACACTGCTACATACTCGCACATATGAATACAGGGTTAGACAATGTTTTATATAATTTTTACTTTCTATTACATTAAGTAAGTATGAGGAACCTGGAACCTAGACTATGTAATGAAAATGTTGTGGCATTGGTTCCAATTTTAATACGGGTGGAAATATCCGTTTGGAAGTTTCGAAACATGATAAAAAAATAATAATAATAATAAATAAAAATTTCATTTCTTGATAATCCAAAACACATTAAATAATAATCCGACATACGTGCGCAATATAAATATGTAGCTCAAAAGTCTCAAAACTTACTCATACCTACATATACATTAGGGTGGCCCTTATTTTTTGAAAGTTCGAATTGAACAGTCGAACCTGTCTAAGTGGGACTCGTCTATGTGGGAAACCTGGATAACTGGGAAAAAAATCGTGGCCCCTTCATTTTTTTTACTAGAAAACCTGTTTAAATGGGAAAATCGAGCCTCTATAAGTGGGAATCACTTTTTCTAGATACTCAGTCCGGAGCCTCTGTAAGGGGGAAAGGTTGCCATTTTCCTAGGTCCGGAGCCTTCAGCGGACCTCTGTAAGTGGGAATTTGTAGGAAAGCATAGCATATTCCTCTTCCTCCAAACCAGTGTTCACATTTACCTCTATAAGTGGGAATAGGAAAATGGCAACCTCTCTAAGTGGGATAAAAGTGTCCCACTTAGAGAGGTTGAGGTCCCACTTAAAAAATTGTCGGTCCCTTGGATTCCCACTTAGACAGGTTCGACTGTATATACCTACACAGGGATAGGCTTGAAAAATGAAACTCGTGTATACTAATACGAAAGCATTTCCAAAATGAGGTGAAAATTCATCAAAAGAATTATTTCAGCAATAATTTTGAAGAGTCCTTCAGGAGTATAAATAGAAATCCTTAATACATATAGCATATTTTATATACACTTGTGACTCCAAGATACAAGCCTAGCAACGTAGCTAATCTTCAAATCTCTCTATCTCTCCCCCTTCTAAACATAATATACAATTATATAGAAAGTTGAAAGAGAGCGACCTTTGTTATGTTTCTTTTTACTTTCCTTCTTTCTTCATTTTCTACAAAACTTTTGTAATTTTCCACAGTGTAGAGAACTTCTGTGTAAACGCTCAACACATTCTCTCTCTCTCCCTCTCCCTTTCTCTCTCTCTCTCTCTCTCTCTCTCTCTCTCTCTCTCTCTCTTTCTTCTCTATATCTCTCTCTGTTTATTAAGGAAAACCAAAAGTTTTGAGGCATTTCTAATTAGTTCAGATTATTTCTTATCTTGTGCTAAGGGCTTGCTTCGGACGATGAGATCTCTAATTGTTTCGGTTCCTATTTCAGTTCTGTTTATCAAGATCCTTCTCAGTTGCCTTCCTTGAACAGGGAGGATCATATCATTCCCACAGTTTCAGACAACCTTGATCTTCCTGTTGTTTCTGAACTTGATGTTTTCCGGGAGGATCATATCATTCCCACAGTTTCAGACAACCTTGATCTTCCTGTTGTTTCTGAACTTGATGTTTTCCGGGCCATAAAGGAATTGAAACCTAAATTATCTTTGGGCGCTGATAACATTCCTGCATTTATAGTTAAGGGTTGTGCTCCTGTTTTTGCACCTGTTCTCTGCCATATCTTCAAGAAAAGTTTAGCCGTAGGAATATTCCCTTCTTGTTGGAAAATATCTATTGTAATACCAATTTTCAAATCTGGTAGCAAATTTGACGTTAACAACTATAGACCGGTGTCGCTTTTGTCGGTATTTTCAAAAGTATTTGAGTTAATTATCTACAAATATCTAT